>NC_060119.1:436718516-437021547 GCF_021461395.2 Schistocerca americana | reverse complement strand
ACAATGAGTATGTTTTAATTGAAGAAATGGTTGTAATAAATGTTATAAAATGTAAACTGCAACTTATAAGTGAATTAATAAAATTATTTGTATATGTTGTATGTAAATGGATGTAACTAATAAAAATTCACTCTTAGAGTTTTTTAAAAAATTAATAAAATGTTAATCAGGCCCACCAGATCCTGTTACTGTATCTTAGGAATCTTTCAATATGACAATAAATTTGACAGAAATAAATTTAACTTCAAAGAATGATTATATGAAAAGAGGAAAATTTTAAATTAGGACAAGACCTTAGAGACCCTCCATATGCATTCAGGTGTATTTTTGGCACCATGCATCCTAGGGGTTAAGCTAGAACAAAAAAAATGGTTCAAATGGCTCTGAGCACTATGGGACTTAACATCTATGGTCATCAGTCCCCTAGAACTTAGAACTACTTAAACCTAACTAACCTAAGGACATCACAAACACCCAGTCGTGACGAGGGAGAGAAAATCCCTGGCCCCGCCGGGAACCGAACCCGGGAACCCGGGCGTGGGAAGCGAGAACGCTACCGCACGACCACGAGCTGCGGACTAAGCTAGAACAGCCACATACATTTGGTTGTGGTGAAGTCAAACGAGAGTTCTGTGAGAACTCACAGAAACTCTCAGCAAATTTCATTCGACATTGTACATCATACATAGTCCACCACTTCAAATACGACGACAGACGATTCTAGACAAAAATTAAAAAAAATACTTCGCATAATTTAATTAAACAGTGGAGCAGGAAGGGGAGGGGCTATACGAGTACTGATACACACAAATGATCCGTCATTCACCAAATAGCAACTTGCGACATAAAATTTCAGATGTAGAAATAGTGAAACGTTCTTTGTCTAAAAAAAATAAATAATAAAAAGTTAGAGGTCAAGTATGGCAATTGCGTCAACATAACTTTATTTTCAACAACATTCGATTCTTCCTTTATATATTTGTCTGTGGAATATCGAAAATATAATAGTAACAAAAATCGGGTTTGCAGATTGCAAATTACATTATAATTATCAAAAAAATAGTTTCAAATCAGTTCTAGGTCAGCCACATGCTCGTACCTTTACCTGAGATTGGAAAGGATATGTTTGAAAACATACATGAAAATAATGTTCACAAAACACATTACATAGAAAAGAGAGCTTTTGCAAGCTTCACCATCACGTAACCGATTGACGTATCAGTAAGTGTGAATGGAGGACAAGTAAGACATCTGAGTGCAAGCACGGGCTTTAAACTACACCAAGATTTCAGCCGGATTAACGTAAGTGCTGAGGTAACCGGGAACAAAGCGTGGGTCAGGATCAGCGTCCATAGCCGACAGCTTCGCTTGCACTGGAGCTCTTGCTGCCCGACACGGAGCCACCGTGGCCGTAGCCGACGCTCTCGGACGCTGACTGACTCGAACTCTTGCTGCCACTAAGGCTGCCATAGCCTCCTCCAAAGGCACCACTCTGGGAGCTGCTCGAAGACATGCTGCCGCTGCCACTCAAGCCACCGTAGCCACCTCCGAAGGCCCCACTCTGGGAGCTGCTAGAAGACTTGCTCCCACTGCCACTGATGCCGCCATAGCCACCTCCAAAGGCGCCGCTCTGTGAGCTGCTGGAAGACTTGCTCCCACTGCCACTGAGGCCGCCGTAGCCACCTCCGAAGGCACCGCTCTGGGAGCTGCTGGAAGATTGGCTACCACTAGCGCTCCCGCTGCCTTTCCCTCCTCCTACTGCGCCACTCTGGGAACTGCTGGATGACTCGCTACCACTGATGCTTCCGCTGCCTTTCCCTCCTCCTACTGCGCCACTCTGGGAACTGCTGGATGACTCGCTACCACTGATGCTTCCGCTGCCTTTCCCTCCTCCTACAGCACCACTCTGGGAACTGCTGGAAGACTGGCTACCACTGATGCTTCCGCTGCCTTTCCCTCCTCCTACAGCGCCACTCTGAGAACTGCTGGAAGACTGGCTACCACTAGCGCTCCCGCTGCCTTTCCCTCCTCCTACAGCACCACTCTGGGAACTGCTAGAAGACTGGCTACCACTGATGCTTCCGCTGCCTTTCCCTCCTCCTACAGCGCCACTCTGAGAACTGCTAGAAGACTGGCTACCACTGATGCTTCCGCTGCCTTTCCCTCCTCCTACAGCGCCACTCTGAGAACTGCTGGAAGACTGGCTACCACTAGCGCTCCCGCTGCCTTTCCCTCCTCCTATAGCACCACTCTGGGAACTGCTAGAAGACTGGCTACCACTGATGCTTCCACTGCCTTTCCCTCCTCCTACAGCGCCACTCTGAGAACTGCTGGAAGACTGGCTACCACTGGCACTGCCGCTGCCGCCGCCGCCGCCAACGGCCCCACTCTGGGAGCTGCTGGAGGATCCACTGCCGCTGATACTTCCACTGCCACCACCTCCTGCACCGAATTTCATATTGTATTTCACAGAACAACAAAAACAGTTAGACGTCTGGGAATAATCTGTGCAAGAATTTTGCCTGGACTTAATAATGCAAAGAAGTTGAGCTGCTAGTCCCGACAAGAAAAGAGGACAGACCTATAGTAAACATGTCACTGAAAACAGCCGAAAGTTTCAAGCACTAGTGAAGCATAATGCATGAAAATAGAAGAAATGCACAAGAGTTAAGTAAAGGAGAATGATATGGAACAAATAAATCCGTCATAAAGGTAAGATTGTGGTATACTAAATGTACAAGAACAGGTGATTAAGCAGATGGTCAACGGATAAGTTGAAAATGTAACAAAGCGAAAAATACTGAGCCGCAGCAGCGACAGAAATATGGAGGGAAGACGGAAGTAAGTGGAGAGGAAGACGGAAGTAAGTGGAGAGGCTTCTGTTCCAAGGAGACCAGTGGGAGAAACTGTGAGAGATGATCATGATGATCTCCTTATTTACCAAAATACCTACACACAAGGTAAGTAACTGAACTATTCCAAAGACTAACAGGGTGTCCCACGAGGAATAGTCAATATTCAGGGATGTGACAGGAGCGGTCATCCGATGCAAAAGTCAAGTAAACATGAACTCTAAAATATATACCTCAAGAGCTATGAGCACCTCTTCATCTTCGATATTGTGAAGCAAATCTTTTCTACTGCAATGTCTTTGCTTTACATATTTTGACAGGGGGTAGTACGGTCCACGACCTTGCCGCAGTGGATACACCGGTTCCCATGAGATCACCGACGTTAAGCTCTGTCGGACGTGGTCGGCACTTGGATGGGTGACCATCCAGGCCGCCATGCACTGTTGCCATTTTTCGGAGTGCACTCAGCCTCGTGATGCCAATTGCGGAGCTACTCGACCGAATAGTAGCGACTTCGGTCAAGAATACCACCGTACGACCGGAAGAGCGGTGTGCTGACCCCACGCCCCTCCTATCCGCATCCTCCACCGAGGATGACACGGCGGTCGGATGGACCCGGTAGGCCACTCGTGGCCTGACGACGGAGTGGTAGTATGGTCCAAAAGACGAAAAATGTCTGGTAACGTGGGCTCTAAAGTGCACATCTTATGAGCTGTGAGTACTTGTTCAGTTTCAGTACGGTGAAATACATCTCTTCTACTGAAAAGCCCTCACATTTCTTAGAGAATGCATTTTAGAGCCCATGTTTACTAGAAATTTTTTTGTTGTTTAGGTTCATGCTAACTCCTCGAAAAATATGGAATGCAAATAGACTGCAGTAGAAGAGATTTCACAATATCGAAGGAGAATAAGTGCTCTTAGCTCTTACGTTATGCATTTTAGAGCCCGTAATCATTCCTATCATATCCCTGAATACTGGCCAATCCTCCTGGGACATCCTGTACAGTCTTCTGATAAGTCTATAGCTCATGCGTGAGCGCGCTTGTGGTTGTTTACTTAGAAACGGCAAACATTAAAGTAAGATGTTCCCCAGGTCAACATATTGTTGGCACAGGGCGGATTATCAACGTACACTAGCTACATAAAAAGAATCCTGTCTTTTCGCAATACTAACATTACATAAGTCGTTGTGCACCTGCGAGCGATATTCTTAGACCTTGAGCTACCACTAGTTATTGTGCCAGCCCACTTCAACATGACTCAACTCACTGGCAGTGGGTGAACACTTTACTACAGACTTGCTCCTTCCGCCCTCTGGAAGGCAAAATCAGCGGACTCCTGCGTAGCCCCACTGGAAACGACACGAAGTAATGTGTTAAGCTGTTGAAGGAACGAATGCAAACGGATGTTAGCTTGTAGGTGGATATATATATACGGCAAGTACAAAAATTTGGAGCAACTTTTCCATTTGCATTACGTCAGATCTCGTAACATTTTCCGTGGGAACGAAACAGACGTTAATACTAAAGTGCTCAACCACTGCCAATGAGTTAATCAATTATAGTGAATTTCTGACAGGAGACATTTACCCATTCACAGTTGCCTTTCTTGGAGCGCAACCGTTTGATATAGCCCTTACTAAAATGTAAGATAGATGCTAAAGAAACTTAAGATGAAGCTTTTGGAAGAAAGGCAATGTTTTTCTCCCCTGTTGCATAAATTTAAATATCAACATACTTGGTGGACCACTCTACTGTTCTAATGCTTCAATGGTAAACCTCTCGGAAGAATCGTAATAATTAAATTAGAGATTAAAGCATGTATTTAGTCTGTCATATTTCCGTACTTCTGTATATGCGTGGAAAAGGAAAGGGATTGCCAAATACTGATGCGATGTATCCACTGCACTGCACAGGTTAATGACTTGCTGAGTGTGCACGTAGCTGTGAGCGTCACTCCACAACAGACAGCAGGGAACAGCGTGGCGGTGCGGCGCCTCCAGGGGGTGTGATAATAACTGAACAAAATATGTTTGTGTAAATTCGTAAACAATGTTAATATTTCAATACATTTTTAAATGCTATGCCTGGATGAGGTAGTTGACCGAGCTTCAACTTCAGTTACATCTCCGACTGTTTGCTGATGACAGTGTAGTATACGGGAAGGTATGGTCCTTGAGTGACTCTAGTAAGATAGGGGATGACTTAGACAGAATTTCAGTTTGGAGTGACGAATGGCAGCTTGCGCTGAATTTATAAAAATGTAAGTTAGCGCAGACGAGAATCAAAAACAACCCTGTAATTTTCAAATACATTATTAGTAGTGTGCTGCTTGATGCAGTCACGTCGATTAATTATCTAGATGTAATGTTGCAAACCGATATGAATTGCAACGGACACGTAAGGACGGTTATAGGGAAGGCGAGCGATCCACATCCACTGATAGAATTTTAGAAGAGTGTAGCTCATCAGTTAAGCAGACTGCATATAGGGCACTTAGGCGACACATTCCTGAGTACCACTGTTCGGATTTTCGAGATCCCCACAGGGACGGAATACAGGAAGACATCACTGTCATTCAGAGGCGTGCTGGTAGATTAGCTAGCAGTAGGTTCAACGAACACGCGAGAGTTACGGAGATGCTTCGTGAACTTTAACGAGAATCCCTGGAAGGACGATGACGCTCTTCTGGCGAAACATTACTGAAAAAATTTAGAGAACGGGTATTTGCTGCTGACTGCAGAACGATTCTACTACCGTGAACACATATGTAGCTCAGGGACCGCGAAGGCAAGAGCAAAAAAATTTGGGCTCGGATGTAGGCGTATAGAAACTCATCATGAGGTTGAAGCTCCTTTGTCCGTGTTTGCTTTAAGAATACATATGTCTTTGGATGGGGAACGCCTTTAGCAAAACAGTTTTTTGTTTTTTATCCCAAATATGTTTCAATGCAGTTGCAGCATCATGAGTGGGCTTTTATTTTATGGCTGTTAAACATAAAGAATGTTCTTTACCGTTTACGCACATGTAAATATTAATTTTTAAAATCGTAATTACGAATTTTTCAAGAACACATAAAATTATATATTCATACGTTTTGCCACATGGTGAGGTACATAATATCTCAGGAAAACCACACATGTAAATATTAGTTTTTAAAATCGTAATTACAAATTTTTCAAGAACACATAAAATTATGTATTCATACCTTTTTACCACATGGTGAGATACATAATACTTCAGGAAAACCACACCATGTGGTATAAAGGTATGAATACATAATTTTATGCGATCTTGAAATATTTTTAAGTACTATTTTAAAAAGTAATATTTACACATGTACAAACAGTAAAGCACATTCTTCATGTTTAACAGCCATAAAATAAAAGCCCACTGCAACTGCAGTGAAACTTGTTTGGTATAAAAAATAAAATTGTGTTTTGCTAAAGAAGGACCCCATCCAAAAACACATGTACAGAAACTCGTTTTTCTCTCGCTCCATTTGTGAGTGTAACAGGAAAGGAAACCACTACCAATTGTACATGGTATCCTCTGCCACACACCACACGATGGCTGTTTGTGACACTACCTGGCCAGTCAAATTCTGCTTCTACATTTGGCGAGAGAAGACTCCTAGCACTCGAGAGCATTGTTGCCAGTTTCCAACTGCAGAATGAAAAATGCTGCCCTGAGCACAGACTGAAAATCGTAGTCTCCTAGTACTGAGTCTACATTGAGACGTTACTGTAGAAACACCTGCAACGACTGGTCATGCTAGAGCAAGGAGTAACTGAGCAGAGCCCATCTCAGCTATCGTGTATCTTCTTTGAGTGAAAGCACTAAACAACTCAAACCAGCTACCTCTGGGCTGGGTGTCAAATGTGAACTTCGCTGCTGCTATGCTAGGGCTGTGCAGACACTCACCTGGTTTGCCATGTCCTCCTTCTGCTCCTCCTCCTCCTCCTTGACCTCCTCCTCCTTGACCTCCTCCTCCTCCTGCTCCTCCTCCTCCTCCTCCTCCATGACCGCCCTCATGTCCTCCTCCTCCGTGACCGCCTCCTCCCCCTCCGTGACCTCCTCCTCCATGTCCACCCTCATGACCGCCGTGACCTCCTCCTTCTCCTCCCCCTCCCCCTCCGTGTCCTCCTCCTCCTCCATGTCCACCCTCATGGCCGCCGTGGCCTCCTCCGTGACCGCCGTGTCCGTGGCCGTGGCCGTGTCCGTGTCCGTGCCAGTGTCCGTGGCCGTGCCCGTGCCAGTGGCCGTGGTGGCCGTGGTGTGCGTCCGAGTCCGCTTCGCGCCGCTCCCTCAGCGACTCAGCAGCTGCAACACACGTTCGCTGTCAGAGAGCCGCCACGCCCACTCTGCGCGTCTGGTTGCAACTTCTTTAGACGACAAAGTGCTCACATCAGACGCTTATCGATCCATGAATCAAGACTGTCAGGATACATAGAAACTAAAAATAGAACACAGAGAAGCGCGATTACAAGTTCAGTGAAGAAGAAACAAGAGGATGTCAGGGTTATTGTGCAGTTCGGCCCCCAGCCTTTGCTCTACTGTCCGCCTATGATAACTGTGAGTCTAATGCCTGTAATTAGGAATTCTGGGGACTACGGAGTAACTAAAATTCACTTTTCATAATTTATTAAACACTTGCTTTAAAGAGTGAAACTACACACGTATTTTCGTCTGTATTGAACTCGTTATTGACGGGATGTAAAACAGTTATTTTGTTGGATGTCTTATTGTTTCTGTACAGGTAGTTCTCATTGGAATAATATCGATATGCTTCTTGAACTTTGAAAATAAATATTATTCTGCCAATAACAGGTCAGAACACCTGTAGTACCTGTTACTAGTTGGAATTTCGCTGTCCGCAGCTCGTGGTCGTGCGGTAGCGTTCTCGCTTCCCACGCCCGGGTTTCCGGGTTCGATTCCCGGCGCGGTCAGGGATTTTCTCTGCTTCGTGATGACTGGGTGTTGTGTGATGTCCTTAGGTTAGTTAGGTTTAAGTAGTTCTAAGTTCTAGGGGACTGATGACCATAGATGTTAAGTCCCATAGTGCTCAGAGCCATTTTTTTGGAATTTCGCTACTGATGTTGTGACTTGGCAAGACAGCCAAGTCACTATGAGAGGATGCCGAAAGGCACGCGTTTAGCTCACGCAGGCTGGCGTGAGGTCTGGAACAGGTCAAGGTCTTATAGCAGCAAAAATAGTACGTAGCTTCTGGAACTTTAATCCATAATTGGTGAACATCAGTCTGACGGTACATGCATCACAAGATAAATAGCAAATGATAATGGCGCCTTGCTAGGTCGTAGCAAATGACGTAGCTGAAGGCTATGCTAACTATCGTCTCGGCAAAGGAGAGCATAATTTGTCAGTGAACCATCGCTAGCAAAGTCGGCTGTACAACTGGGGCGAGTGCTAGGACGTCTCTCTAGACCTGCCGTGTGGCGGCGCTCGGTCTGCAATCACTAATAGTGGCGACACGCGGGTCCGACGTGTACTATCGGACCGCGGCCGATTTGAAGGCTACCACCTAGCAAGTGTGGTGTCTGGCGGTGACACCACAACTGAAATGCCGGAAAAGTTGAGATATTGAAATGAATATGAGCAGCGTGAATTGACCATGCTTCTCACCTAACTATATCTCGTTCTAACATACTTCAGGCTTTGACAGAATTTCGATTTTACCGATTTTTTTCCACGGTTCATATACTGCAACCCAAAATTCAATTATATTACTTCTGATGTGTTGACATGTAATCTGAGAATTGAATGAACACAAAAACGAATTACTAGTGTTCAAAAAAGGGAATCTGAAATCAGTCGCGAATCGTATTTTAAGTGAAATTACAGAAATAACGCAATAAAGTGACATATTTTTGTTAATAGATGAATTAATACCTAAGGAGAAAGTCTTGTTTCTCATAACTGACAGCATGTGACAGAAATCCAAATAAATCTAAGGCTCTTGTTAAGTAATACTAAAAATATCCACAGTTGCTAAATTCTTCATATCAGACAATTCGTTTCTCTGCCTCGTGATGGCTGGGTGTTGTGTGCTGTCCTTAGGTTAGTTAGGTTTAAGTAGTTCTAAGTTCTAGGGGACTTATGACCACAGCAGTTGAGTCCCATAGTGCTCAGAGCCATTTTTTCAGACAATTCGTTATTAATTCGTGTCTAGTCTCACCAGTAGTTTAACCATTACTGTTATCACTTTTAACGGCAGAGTACAACAAATTGAAACTGAATATTTGCACCGAGGCAAACTGCAGTAAAGATCAGGATGCGTCTGTCTCAACATTAACAATATTTACTGCATGAGAGAGCTACACAGTCAAGACAACACCACAAAATTTTATTAATAACATCTCCATTTCTCGTCGTTGTAGTAGCCGGTACTTCAGGAAATCACATGGAAGCATTATGACGGATCACCCACATAACATATCAAAAACTGGAATAAGAACACTCTTCATGCATGGAAGTATATAGGTCTTCGAAAGCCGAAACGTAATTCCGTCTGTATGTCGAAATATGTCCATAAGAAAGTTCAAACAATTTCTATAGCAATATCAAAGCCCGAAATGAAGCGTACACAACTCGAAATGGAAGCACTCCCCTGACTTGGAGACTTCGATGCTCGATTAAGAAAGGAACTTTTGTAAAGCACGGTATACGAAGCGAATGCAAAAATTTGTGTAGCCGGCAGTTGACTAACCTTGCAGAGCGGCTGCATTAATGCAGGCAGCAGCTGCCACCAGCAGCAGAGCGACCACGGCGGTGTGCATTGCGGCGCCTGTGCCTGGCCAGCGCCGCGCACGCCTTAATATACTCAGCGGTTTGCCCCACCACGCCCGCCGCCATTGTTGGTGATCGTTGGTTGTCCCGGGCCCGTAGTTCCCCCAAATAGCCACTTAGCCGCGCTGATCGCCGCCCTGCACTTGGATCCACATGTTCGTGCTTCGGTCATCGAATCGCGATCAGGTTCATTATTACTATCTGCTAGTGATAAGAGAAAGTTGCCCTGTTTCATAAGGATACGTAGTAATTTATGTACGACTACAAAGAACAGTGCTAAGATTCCTCATTATTACCGACGAGTGTAAGTTTGTTAAATATTTCAGAAGTCGTCAGCGTTTGGTGTTAAAACTCTAACAGCATCCGAGTTCGCAGTTTAAATTATGAGAATTCTGGTCCACCTATTACGCAAACAATTGTTCATTTTTAAGCCCAAACATTTTTCAACACATCTGTGATATCCTTAGTGGATGCTTTTATTCGGTTCTCATTCTTCAGACTCTTTGGTTCTTAGGACCTTAGTTTGGTTTTTTGCACGGCTATCATACGCAATAACTATCATAAATTAGTTGGTACTGCTTAAGCTAGCCGCACTTAAAGAGTACTTTGGACCAGATGCATTTCACTTTTATTTATAATATAATTTACACATGTTGTTGGGGCGATCTAATGTTGTAATATATAATACTGGAAGGCAGCATCGCTTGCTGATAAATTGTTTATTTCATGAGCAGTTTCGTCAATAACTAGCTGTCATCCTGATATTCCTGAACGAGATCTCGGAATCTGAGGAAGACAGCTAATTACTGTCAAAACCGGTCGTGAAATAAAATATTTAGCTGCAAGCGATCTTGGCTTCTAATATTGTAAGTTTTATCTATAAATTTTCTTCGTTGTGAGCGGATATTGAGGTTGAAAACTCTGTCGCATTGCAATGCGATAAGTGAATACGCGGCAAAGTTTTCGATACCAGCCGCTGCTAACAAGGCAATAGGCAATGGACTTCAGAATACGTAAACAACAGGCATAAAACACCAGGGGCCACAAAAGATGTTTTATTAATAAAAGGAAACGTTTATGATGAAAAAATTATTTAACTGCGATTAGCTTAAAACGGATAAACCGATAACAGCTACTTCTTAGAATCGTTTTCTATTGTTACATAGGTTGCCATCTCCTAAGTAATTTTTGTCGTTTCCTCCTAAGGTTCATGCTCATCCGTTACAGCATTATACACAGAAACCCTGCAAACGTTACTGAACGACCACACTCGCATGTTGAGTGTTGTTAGCGCGAAGTTAATGCAACATTTCATGCTATCGTCCTTATAATTGTGGCATTCTGACTTTAACCGGTTATTAACGTAACGAGTTGTCAAAATAAAAGATGTTGAAAGTATATACACATATTTTAAATAGATGTTTTAAGAAAGACAAACACCATCTGGGCCACTTTTTCATGTTTCTTCGAATTACTGTTTCCGACTCTGCAGAGATCATCTTCAGATCAAACCTAATTACTGGGACCCGCAGTTCGTCATCACGGTGAAACTTCAGTTTGAGTTTCAGTTGGAGTTCCGACCTGATGGCGAACCGCGATTTTCAGTAATTGGATTTGGATGTGAAGGTCATCTCTGACATAAGTCGAAACCCATAATCCGAGCAAAGTACAAATTTGATCCATGTGGTATTTGTCTTTATTCATCATATTAAAAGTGGTCACGGTACCCTCAGACGTCATCATATGAATTTTTTTCTACTTTCTCCGAGGTTCTTATTGAGATCAATTTATCGTCTTCTCACGTTGGAATAATTTGCAAACATTTTGTTGTTTTATATCATAAACATCTTTTCCCTTGAGTCTTCGATTAACTCGAAAGTGGCAAGTAGACAAGGTTATGGTTAAGACACCGATAGCTAGACTTAAAAATTATTGTCCTTCTTCGCAGTAGAAAGAAGAGGTATTAAAATGCGCCTCTCCATCTACACAATAACTACAAAAATTACCATGTAACAGCGGAAAACTTTCTGTAGGAGTATATGCAGACCGCACCGGCGCAATGGTTAATTCACTAGTTTTGTATTCGGGTGCAGCGTGGTTCAAATCGCTGTCACGCCATCCTGAGTTAAGTTATTCGGTAGTTTTCCCGAATTTCATCTGTCGAAGGCTGAAATAGTTCCTGTGACAAGGCGACGTCGGTTCTCTTATTATTTTAACCATTGAGCTACCGATCTGTCTGTAAGGACCTTGACACTGACTAAATTTACTTTCTGCTTTTTTACCTTCAGACTTTCAACTCAGTTTCGAAAATTTTATATTGGAAAATGACAAATTGAGCCTTAAACTTATGTTACTTCCACAATCGCTCAGATATACGACAAACATACATTAAAGACATGCACAGGTATTTTCATTGCTCGATAATGGGAAAATTGACGAATAAGTTTATGTATTTCTGAAAACCTTCTAACCAGCTAAGCGTCTACCTATGGTCTTCCGTCATATGCGCTTACCTTATATCCTGAAAAAGAGTAGATCACCCTTAAATGAGGGAGTTGTTTTCCAGCACATTATGTACTCCAGAATACTTTGGTGTTAGACTGTAGTAACTTTTACATCTAATTCTGATCACTTAAAAAGAACGATTATTTGTGTGCTCACTCAGTGATTTCAATGAACTCACTTTGCTTTCGATGTTCAAATGGCTCTAGGCACTATGGGACTTAATATCGAAGGTTATCAGTCCCCTTGACTTAGAACTACTTAAACCTAAGGAAATGAGACACATCCACGCCCGAGGCAGGATTCGAACCTGCGACCGTGTCATCTGCGCGGTTACAGACTGAAGCACCTTGAACCGCTCGGCCACAGCGGCCGGCTTGCTTTCGATGTCCTCATATATGAATCACCAATATAGTGTCCAGAAATGGCAAGTGCGAAGTGTAAAACAGATACAATTACTTGATTTTTAGAAAGACACGTTGGTGTACAAAGCTTAAACCATGAAGCTCCCGGCTTTATGCATGGTCAGTGACAGAAATAAAAGAAATATTCAAGATTGGGATTAAAATTCAGGGTGAAAGGATACCAGGAAAAGATTCGTTGGGTGACGTTTTTATTCTCAGTGAAAGTTAAAAAGAATTACAGGATCTGCTGAATGTAATGTGCAGTGTAATGAGTACAGGACATGGATTGAGAGTAAATCAAGGAAAGACGAAAATAATAAGTAGCAGAAATGAGAATACCGAGAAACTTAACATCAGAATTCGTGATCATAAAGTAAATGAAGTTAAGGAATTCTGCTGCCTATGCAACAAAATAATAGCAAGGAGGACATGAAAAGCAGATTATCACACGCAAAAATGACATTCCTGACCAAAAGAAGTCTACTAGTACCATACGCAGGCCTTAATTTGAGGAAGACATATCTGAGAAAGTGCGTTTCGTTGGGTTCAAATGGCTCTGAGCTCTACGCGACTTAACTTCTGAGGTCATCAGTCGCCTAGAACTTAGAACTAAGTAAACCTAACTAACCTAAGGACATCACACACATCCATGCCCGAGGCAGGATTCGAACCTGCGACCGCAGCGGTAACGCGGTTCCAGACTGAAGCGCCTAGAACCGCACGGCCACACCGGCTGGCCCCAAGTGCGTTTGAAGCATAGAATTGTATGGGGGTGAAACATGGTGTGTGGGAAGACGGAACAGAAGAGAGTGGAAGCATTTAAGATATGATGCTATAGAAGAATGTTGAAGATTAGGTTACCTGATAAGGTAAGGAACGAGGAGATTCTGCGCAGAATCGGATAGGAAAGGAATATGTGGAAAACACTGACAAATGGAAGGACGGGGTGATAGGACATCTGTTAAGACTTCAGGTAATAACTCTCATGGTACCAGAAGAAGCTGTTGAAGGTAAAAACTATAGGAAAAGACAGAGATTGGAATACATCCAGCAAATATGAAAAGATTGGCACAGGAGAAGATTCGTGGCGGACCGCATCAAAGGAATCAGAAAACTGAGGACTGAAGGGAGAGGACCACTACGTTATGACCGAAATTAATAACCTGATGACCATCATCAGACCTCATTTCGAATTATTTTCTGAACACATCGATAACAATCGAAAACTTATTCGTACTTGTGTCTCAATTTCGTCATAATAAACCGAAATTAATAGTCTGAAGTCAAATATTGTGGTTCGTAACCGATATAAACACAAATCTATAGTTGTATTCATTTGGTTTCTAGTACTAATGTGGCTCATGTAATGCCGTAATCATAGCAAGTTGAGGATACCACTCATCGTATTTGGAACTACACTTCAGTGAGCTCCAATCATGGAAGAGCAGGGCTCAACGGCATATCGATGATGGAGTCTCTAGCGACGGAGCACAACTTCCAACTGGGAAAGGGTGGAGATGGAAATCAGCTGTGTTCTATCGCCTTACGCGACTTAGGCAAACCATGGAAAACCATCTACTCGTACATTCAATGGATTTAATTCGCATGAAACATGTTGAGCACGTCGGGCATAGATTTGGCTCTGAGCACTATGGGACTCAACATCTTAGGTCATAAGTCCCCTAGAACTTAGAACTACTTAAACCTAACTAACCTAAGGACATCACACACACCCATGCCCGAGGCAGGAGTCGAACCTGCGACCGTAGCAGTGGGCATAGATTTGCTCAATTAGTTCGAGTGCTGTAACTGAAGCATGACACAGCTTTAATAGCATTAAAATTCTTGGAATATGTATCAATTTGACTGAAATTAGTCGATAAACTGACCGGATATTACTTCTCTGATGGAAATATTTCAACAGGTTAGTCATTATGATAGCAGTTAGATCCGTCAGTGCAGCTACTCTATATCTTAATTATTTGGCTGATAACCTTAGTCGCTTAAAGCCATTACAAACATCTGCTGACATCTGTCCTTTCCTAATAGCCTACTTATCTAACGTGAAGTGTTTGTTGTCTTCAGTTCCAAGCCATTTAGGTAACAGGTGGACCGTTATACGAAGTTCCTTCGGCAGTCAGAGACATCTTTAACTTAACGTTAAGAGCATCTCGCACAAAGTAACACAGGCATGCAGTCTACCATGTTGCAGGCGGAGAGAAACTGCGAGAACGGGTGACGACACCGTCCCAGCAAGAGCTACAAAATTGTGCCAACACTCGGAATGGTGTCCTTGGCCCTCTGTTCAGTTCCATCCATCCTACAGTTTTCAAACACTCATCATTACTGTAATATATGTGATGTTGAGGTTGCATCTTTTATATACCACGCTCATCCTCAAAACATGCTACCGTATGATGTGTTTTTTAGTGTCGACAAGACATGATGATTTCTCCTGCTGACCCATACCATTAGCTGCGTAAGAGGCACTAAATGGAAGTTTAACTTTTGTGAACGGAGGCTTCATTTTACCTCGTTTCAGACACATCGCTAGCTGCAAGGTGAAAAGAGTGACTATTGGATATACAGTGTCATCAGGAGTGCCCCAGGGAAGTGTGATAGGACCGGTAGTATTTTCTGTATACACAAATGATTTGGCGCGCAGGACGGGCAGCAACCCACAGTTGTTAGCTGATTATCCTGTGCTGTCCTGAGAGGTGTCGCAGTTGAGGAACTGTAGGAGGTACAAGATGACTCAGACAAAATTTCTACTTGGTCTGATGATTGGCAGCTAACTCTAAACGTAGAAAAATCGTTCAGATGGCTCGCAGCACTATGGGACTTAAAATCTGAGCTCATCAGTCCCCTAAACTTAAAACTACTTAAACCTAACTAACCTAAGGACATCACACACATCCATTCCCAAGACAGGGTTCGAACCTGCGATCGTAGCAGCAGCGCGGTTCCGGACTGAAGCGCCTAGAACGCTCGGCCACAGCGGCCAGCATAGAAAAATGTAAGCTAATGCGAATGAATAGGGAAAACAAACCCGTAATGTTCCGATACAGCATCAGTAATGTCCTGAATGAAATTTTCACTCTGCAGCGGAGAGTGCGCTGATATGAAACTTCCTGGCAAATTACAACTAAGTTCCGGACCGAGACTCGAACTCGGGACCTTTGCCTTTAGCAGGAAATTCCTCTACCATCTTTATGTTTTTGGTTTTTCTTTCCATTTTGTTCGTTATTGTTCGTAACGGACGTCGCATGACATTCGTTGAAGTTCGTTGTTGATCCCCTCACTCAGTCTATTATTATTATTACAGAGACCAACCAGCTCTCTGACCGAACACGCTGCGGTACCGTGCCGGCTTTTTATTGCTCGTTGCATCCGTTCGGGGTGGACGTCCGATGACACGCCTTCAGGTTCGTCGTTGATCCGTTCACTTAGTTTCTTTTTTTTTTATTTCAGAGGGTAGCTAACCCTCTGACCGAACACGTCGATCTACCATGCCGTCTATCCATCTGAGCTACACAAGCACGGCTAACAACCCGTCCTCACAGCTTTACTTCCACCAGAAGTTTGTAAGGCAGGGAACGAGGTACGGCGAAAGTAGAGCTGTGAGGCGAGGTCGTGTGAGTCGTGATTGGGTTGCTCAGGAGGTGCCGGCACGGTAGCTCAGCGTGTTCGGTCAGAGAGCTGCTCGCCCTCTGTAATTAAATAACTGAGTAAAGGAATCAACGATCATCTTGAACGGATGTCTTGTGACGTCCGCCCAGACCAAACGCAACGAACAACACCGACCAAAATGGGAAAAAAAGATGGTAGAGCACTTCCCTGCAGAAGGGAAAGGTCCCAATTTCGAGGGGCGGTCCGGCACACAGTTTTAATCTGCCAGGAAGTTTCAATTATGTCCTCCTTGACTCAGTCACATCATTTAAATATCTGGGCGCAACACTGTAAAGCGATATGAAAACATATGAGACCTGTGGAACGGTAGGAGAATGGTTGACTTCGGTTCGTTGGGAGAATTTTGTGAAAGTTTGGTTCATCTGAAAAGGAGACCGCATATAAGGCGCAAATGCGACCTATTCCTGAGTACTATTTGAGCGTTTGGGATCTGTATCAGGTCGGATTAAAGTAAGACTTCGAAGCAATTCAGAGACGGGCTGCTAGATTTGTTAGCGATGGGTTCGAATAACACTCAGTTATGACGGAGATGCTTCAGGAACTCAAACAGGAACCGCTGGAGGGGAGGCGGCGTTCTTTTCGACGAGCACAGCTGATAAAATTTAGAGAACAGGCATTTGAAGCTGACTGCAGAACGATTCTAATGCCGCCAACGTCCATTTCGCGTAAGGACCACAAAGATATGAGAAATCGGGGTTCATACGTAGGAATATAGATAGTCGTTTTTGCCTCGCTCTGCTTGCGAGTGGAACAGGAAAGGAATGACTAGTAATGGTACAGGATATTCTCCGCCACTCACCGCATGATGACTTGCAAAGTATGCCTGTAGATGTACGCCAGTCTACTTCCCTCATTTTTTCTCTCTCTATACGTTGTCAGAAGAGGTGAATTCTTGCTATTACTATAAAAGCATGACGCTGTTTTGATTTCAGCCTACGAGCTTGCACTTCTATCCTCGTCATAATTTTCATCCCTAGAACAACTGAATAGGGACTCCCTGTGTGACAATCAATTTGTCGTCTTAATTAGAGTTGGAAATGCTGTATTCACCAGGCTCAGTGACAAATAGTTTGCTTTCCGAAAGTTCTACTCGAGAATAGATCCAACTCTTCTTGTAGTAACAGGAATAAAAGCCGCATATTAGTAACTAAACCCTCGCTGTAGTTTAAATAGGTATTTTTGCCTCATTTCTTTTGAAAAGTCTTTATTTTTATTGCGCAGACAACTAGTTTTAAGTCGTAATTGTAGCTGGGGACTATATTATTTGTGGCAAATAGGTTTTATTAACTCGTAAAATACAACCATTTCTACCTTCTGCCTCATAATACTGATGCAAGCTGTTTTGCTTCCAGGCGAGAACTATAGATGTTAATCACACAGCAACTGTAACTAAATCCTGGATTACATCCGGCGGCGCAACAGAGAACTAAGCTACCTGTCTGGCAGCTGGAACAGCGCTGCTTCGCGTCCAGGTCTAGTGGGGCAGGAAGCGGCGCGGCAACCAGCAGGCCCGTTTCTGTATGTGGAAGTCAATAGCGCAACCATTTTAAAGAGACTACTCCATAAAAAATATGGTTCTCGTGCATCTCACAGCTTTATTCGTCAGCTTCATAGCGAACTGCTTCTCATTTCGTTAATCGTCACAGCTATCGTGATGTTTCAAAATGAAGCAAGGTACTGCAAGGAAACCGAATAGTTTGCAATAAAAAATAGAGAGCGCTACGAATTTGCGTTTGGTGCACCTTAGGTCATATGTTGCTGCGTACCAAATGCAGTTAACATTGAAGTACTGTTTAAACTTGGGATGGGATCTACAACTCACTCCATTGCCGAGAAAATGGGTCATATATAGCACACCCCATTCCGCTCGCGTTTCCAGACAATAAAGAGAGGATGAAATATTCATAACATCCTTGTATCTCATAAATAAATGGTTGGAGATTTTAAAACTAAATTTTGGGAAGTGATAGCTCGTAAAGAGGAGAGTATGTTGCCACAGGGTTACCATGCATAACGTCCGTATTTAGCGGTATATGCAAGAAATTCCGATTTTTTTTTCAATGGAATAATGACCCGAATACAGAAAAAATTTCCTTTGCTTTGCGTCTGTGGACACAAATGTTTTTGGCAACAGACTACCGGTTTCCGTCTGTAATGGCCATTCTCGGATCTGTTCTACAAAAGCCTGTACTAAAGCTTTTAACATTTGACTATGCCACTACGGCTGCAGTATATTAGGACATGTTTTTGTAGAACAGATCTGAAGATGGTCATTATAGACCGAAACCGGTAGTCTGATGACAAAAATATTTGTGACCACAGATGTAAAGTGTAATTTTTAAGTGGTGAAATGAGAATCATTGCAGGTCCCTAACACCGCGAGAACAGTGGAGGCAGCTGCCAAAGTGTTGTGGGGTTGCCTCCAGCCCCAACATACGAGGGCCTTTTGAACATGGTTTTCTAAATATTGTAGCTGATCTCTACACATACAGAACATGTTCACAGAAAACACATTCGTCTAAAATGCTCATATGTGTGTGAATTCCTGAGGGACCAAACTGCTGAGGTCATCTGTCCCTAGACTTACACACTACCTAAACTAACTTAAACTAACTTACGCTAAGGACAGCACACACACCCATGACCGAGGGAGGACTCGAACGACCGGAGGGAGCGGCCGAGCAGTCCATGGCACGGCGCCTCAAACCGCGCGGCCACACCGCGCGGCTAAGATGCTCAGAAAATTCTGGTGCAATGGTTAGAAATGAAACATTTCCATTCAATCATCCTAGAAACAGTTGGAAATGCTCACAGGAAAGTCATTATAATCGATACTGGGTGATATGGGAAGAAAAGAGAAGGTTGTTGAGTTCATTCTCCCTAGTGTATTTCTCTTGATACAAGAAGGGGAGCTTAGTATACTGCCAGACTCCCCACAACCAAAACAATCAGGTATGCCGCCTTTTGTGTTCATTGAAGATGAGGCATAACCACTGCTGAGACATTTTAGCAACTCCTACAGTTGATGTGCTTTAGATCCAAAGAAAGAATATTTCGATAGACGCGATCACGACGATTATTTCAATGTGTTTTTGAAATAATGGGCGCTAAGTGTAGCATAGTTTGGAAGCCAAGACAAACCTCACTACAATTTGTTGCCAATATTGTAAAATGTAAATGTTCTCCACAACACTGCAATTGATCTAGAAGGATCCGCTAGTGTCGCTGAGAAATATATAGTAGAAACTGCGCGTTCTATTACAAGGAATTTATTAGACAGAACGAAATTTTAGCAGAGCTTTAAATGAAGTTATCCAAATGAGACTTTTTGAAAACTTTTTCTCGCGTAATGGAACTCTATTTTTTGTGTTAGTCAGCTATGCTACTATAATTTTATTATCACCTATCGTTTTAAATCAAAGAAAGAAATAAGAGATTAAGTAAATGCTTTCTGTACTTGTACAGTTTGTCCACAATAAATTAACGACTGGCGCGGTGGCTGTGGGGAACGGCCGTGCCACCGGATCGGGGTTTCGAGGGATGCGGAGCGGTGAGGGAAAGGCAGCGTCGACTGCTCGCATCAGTGCTGCCACCATTACCCGTGTTTCGCACTTAACTCGAAATCGCAGGCGGCTCTCGCGGAAGTATTGCCCACTTAAATACTAAATTGGAGATCCTTTGATGCCTCAGATGGTGTACTACCATCCGATCCCTTCGTCTTGTCAAGTTGTGCCACAAATTCCTCTTCTCTTCAATTCTATTCAGTACCTCCTCATTAGTTACGTGTTCTACCTACCTAATCTGCAACATTCTTTTGTAGCACCACATTTTGAAAGCTCATATTCTCTTCTTGCCTAAATTGTTTATTGTCCATATTTCATTTCCATTCGTGGCTACTCTCCAAACAAATACTTTCGGAAAAGACTTACCGCCACTTAAATCTATTCTCGATGTTAACAAATTTCTCTTCTTCAGAAACGCTTCCCTTGCCATAGCCTGTCTACATTTTATATCCTCTTTACTCCGACCATCATCACTTGTTTTGATCCCCAAATAACAAAATTCATTTACTGCTATAAGTGTCTCATTTCCTAATCTTATACCCTCAGAATCATCTGATTTAAATGGACTACATCCCGTTATCCTCGTATTGCTTTTGTTGATGTTCATCTTATATCCACTTTTCAATACACTGTCCATTCCGTTAAACTGCTCTTCCAGGTCCTTTGCTGTCCCTGACAGAATTACAATGTCGTCAGCAAACCTCAAAGTTTTTATTTCTTCTCCATGGAGTTTAATTTCTACTCGAAATTTTTGTTTTGTTTCCTTTGGCTCTGAGCACTATGGGACTTAACATCTGTGGTCATCAGTCCCCTAGAACTTAGAACTACTTAAACCTAACTAACCTAAGGACATCACACACATCCATGCCCAAGGCAGGATTCGAACCTGCGACCGTAGCGGTCACGCGGTTCCATACTGAAGCGCCTAGAACCGCACGGCCACACCGGCCGTTCCCTTAACTGCTTACTCAATACACAGATTGAATAACATAGGGGATAGGCTAAGACCCTGTCTCACTACGTTCTCAATCACTGCTTCGCTTTCATTCCCCTCGATTCTTATGACTGCCATCTGGTTTCTGTACAAATTGTAAATAGCCTTTCGCTCCCTGTATATTACGCCTGCCACTTTCAGAATCTGAAAGAGAGTATTCCAGTCAACATTGTTTTCACTATGTTCACAAATGCTAGAAACGTAGCTTTGCCTTTCCGTAACCTATCATCTAAGATAAAGCGTAGGGTCAGTATTTCCTTGTGTATTCCTACATTTCTACGAAATCTAAACTGATCCTCCTCGAGTCCAGTTTTTCCATTCATCTGTAAAGAATTCGTGTTAATATTTTTCAACCGTGATTTATTAAACTGATAGTTCGGTAATTTTAACGCCTGTCAACACCTGCTTTCTTTGGGATTGGAATTATTATACTCTCTCTGAAGTCTGAGGGTACTTCGTCTGTCTCATATTTCTTGCTCATCAGATGGAAGAGTTTTGTCATGACGCTCTCCCAAGGCTATCAGTAGTTCTAATGGAGTGTTGTCTACTCCCGGGGTCTTGTTTCGACTTAGGTCTTTCAGTGCTCTGTCAAATTCTTCACGCAGTATCGTGTCTCTCATTTCATCTTCATCTACGTCCTCTTCCATTTCCATAGCACTGCCCTCAAGTACATCGCCCTTGCATAGACTCCCGCCCCCCCCCCCCCCTCCCATATACTCTTTCCACATTTCTGTTTTCCCTTCTTTGCTTAGGATGGTTTTCCATCTGATATTCATACAGGTGGTTCTTTTTTCTCCAAACGTCTCTTTAATTTTCCTGTAGACAGTATCTATCTATCCCCTTGTGATAAATGCTTCTGCTTCTTTTCATTTTTCTCTACCCTTCCCTGCTTAGCCATTTTGCACTGCTTGTCGATCTCATTTTTGAGACGTTTGTATTCCTTTTCGCCTGCTTCATTTATTCCATTTTTATATTTTCTCCTTTCATCAATTAAATTGTCTCTTCTGTTACGCCAGGATTTCTAGTAGCCCTCTTCTATTTACCTACTTGATCCTCTGCTGCCTTCACTATTTCATGTCTCAAAACTACCCATTTTTCTTCTAATGTATTTCTTTCTCCTGTCCTTGTCAAGCGTTCTCTAATACTCTCTCTGAAGCTCTCTATAGCCTCTGATTCTTTCAGTTTATCCAGGTCCCATATCCTTAAATACCCACCTGTTTGCAGTTTCTTCAGTTTTAATCTACAGTTCATAACCAATAAATTGTGGTCAGAGTCCACATCTGCCCCTCGAAATGTCTTACACTTTTAAATCTGTTTCCTAAATCTCTGTCTTACCATCATATAATCTACACTACTGGCCATTAAAATTGCTACACCACTAAGATGACGTGCTACATACGACAGGAAGAAGATGCTGTGATATGCAAATGAAAAGCTTTTCAGAGCATTCACACAAGGTTGGTGCCGGTGGCGATACCTACAACGTGTTGACATGACGAAAGTTTCCAACCGATTTCTCATACACAAGCAGCAGTTGACCGGCGTTGCCTGGTGAAACGTTGTTGTGATGCCTCGTGTAAGGAGGAGAAATGCATACCATCACGTTTCCGACTTTGATAAAGGTCGGATTGTAGACTATCGCGTTGGTCGTGATCCGATGACTGTTAGCAGAATATAGAATCGGTGGGTTCAGGAGCGTAATACGGAACGCCGTGCTGGATCCCAACTGCCTCGTATCACTAGCATTTGAGATGACAGACAAATTATCCGCATGGCTCTAACGGATCGTGCTGCCACGTCTCGATCCCTGAGTCAACAGATGGGGACGTTTGCAAGACAACAACCATCTGCACGAACAGTTCGACCACGTCTGCAGCAGCATGTACTATCAGCTCGGAGACCATGGCTGCGGTTACCCTTGACGCTGCATCACAGACAGGAGCGCCTGCGATGGTGTACTCGACGACGAACCTGGGTGCACTAATGTCAAAACGTCATTTTTGCGGATGAATCCAGGTTTTGTTTACAGCATCATGATGGTCGCATCCGTGTTTGGCGACATCGCGGTGAACGCAAATTGGAAGCGTGTATTCGTCGTCTCCATACTGCGTATCACCCGGCGTGATGGTATGGGGTGCCATTGGTTACACATCTCGGTCACCTCTTGTTCGTATTGACGGCACTTTGAACAGTGGACGTTACATTTCAGATGTGTTACGACCCGTGGCTCTACCCTTCATTCGATCCCTCGGCCTCTCTGAATACAGAAAATGTTCGACTGCTGCCCTGGCCAGCACATTTCCCAGATCTCTCACCAAGTGAAAACGTCTGGTCAATGGTGGCCGAGCAACTGGCTCCTCACAAGATGCCAGTCACTACTATTGATGAACTGTGGTATCGTATTGAAGCTGCATGGGCAGCTGTACCTGTACACGCCATCCAAGCTCTGTTTGACTCAATGCCCAGGCGTATCAAGGCCGTTATTACGGCCAGAGGTGGTTGTTCTGGGTACTGATTTCTCAGGATCTATGCACCCAAATTGCATGTCAGTTCTAGTATAATATATTTGTCCAATGATTACCCGTTTATCATCTGCATTTCTTCTTGGTGTAGCAATTTTAAAGGCCGGTAGTGTACATTAATTATATTTCTCGTCTTCTGAAAGAGTCTCCTTCTGTTAATTTTACGAAAACATGACCCTGGACTTCTTTTCCTCCATTTCAATTGTTGATGCAGGCAGCGGACTCCAGGGAACACTCGCAGTATGGCAGGCTACGAGTCTTTTGTATCATATGTGTTTTCCGAATAAGAGAAGACTTAATAACAATGTTAAGCATTTTTATTAAAGTGAAAAAGAACCAAGTCAAGAAAAATGCCTTCATATTTTGCATCATCTTGGGAGTCACTGGTGTTCTCTGGAGTGGGCTGCCTGCATCAACAATTGAAATGGCACAGCGTAACAAAACTTCTACATACGAGAGAGTCTGACTGAGATTGTCTAAAAAAAATCATATAAAAATAATTGCCAACGGCCTTGCCGCAGTGGTAAAACTGGTTCCCGTCAAATCACCTAAGTTAAGCGCTATCGGGCTGGGCTAGCACTTGGATGGGTGACCATCCGGTCTGCCGCGGGCTGTTGGCAAGCAGGGTGCCCTCAGCCCTTGTGAGGCAAACTGAGGAGCTACTTGATTGAGAAGTAGCGGCTCCGGTCTCGGAAACTGACATATGGCAGGGAGAGCGGTGTGCTGACCACATGCCCCTCCATATCCGCATACAGTGATGCCTGTACCCTGAGGTTGACACGGCGGCCGGTCGGTACCGGTGGGCCTTCATGGCCAGTTCGGGAGGAGTTTAGTTTTTTATATACAAATAATTGAATGAAAGTCCCTTCAGTTGTTTGCTCCCCACTGTGCATTCACAATTAATATCTTTGCCAATGTTTATGATCGATCGGGGTTTCAATTTTTTTTAAATGGATATTAACTCAACGATTTTCTGGGGTCCTTCATCTTGTACCTATGCAACAGTCATCAATCTTGTAGTACAGCTTTACAAGAAGAGCGCTATCCTGCATTGAGACAGACATGGCGAATGTCGCCGACGCGAAATGTGGAAAAGCCGTGTACCCGACGTGTTTATACCAACTTCAATGGATCGTGAGCGTGATAGGTATTTTTCAGTTACGTATTCTGATACATACAGTGCCATCTATTAATCAATTTTCACACTATTTTTTTCCTTCTGCCATACGTTTTCCCCCATATCCGATAATATTCCGTTTCAATTTGACGCCATTCTGACCAGTGGTGTTATTTCTACAGCGTTTCGAAAGTTTAATTGTAATCACCCTATATAAGCGCCAGCAACAATACTGACTCTGGTACCCGCAGCAACAGACGAATTCTGCCGGGGTTGCCCGAACGCTGCCAGAGTCACTGGTACGCTCTGGTCGCTGTGCTCAGAAAACAAACGTATTTCATTCGCTCACCGAGCGAGGTGGCGCAGTGGTTAGCACACTGGACTCGCATTCGGGAGGACGACGGTTCAATCCCGCGTCCGGCCATCCTGATTTAGGTTTTCCGTGATTTCCCTAAATCGCTCCAGGCAAATGCCGGGATGGTTCCTTTGAAAGGGCACGGCCGACTTTCTTGCCCGTCCTTCCCTAATCCGATGAGACCGATGACCTCGTAGTTTGGTCTCTTCCCCCAAACCACCCAACCCATTCGCTCAGCGCCGCTCTGTGCCGCCCTACTCCCTGTCCTGCTTGCAGCGCCATTATACCCAAGCACATTCAGCAGCACTGGTTTGTTTCGTCAGCGCTGCGTTGCTCTGCTCGCCGCGCTGCTCTGAACGTGCCGCGCCGCTCCACTGTAACCGCAGTCTAATGCAGGAATTCGTTACAGTCACTGAAATACACGAGAAGACGAAATATAGCCATAAACTGATGTACAGCTCTCATTTCAGAAACAAAAGCAACTTGTCGTATATAAACCTCACTGTACAAGGCACACATACTGCTGATTTCAGACTGATATGTGAAAGATAATGAATAATCGCAGCTTGTAATAGGAATTTGACCACCACTTCTTGTGAGTACATGGTTAATGTTTGGTGTGCTGCACAGTCTTGTACAATACTTCTGACTCCTACAACTGTGCACTCATTACAGGAGTTTAATACCACTGGAGAAGATATACTGATGTTCATTTCGCCTTTGATTACAACAGTGCTCAAGGAGTGGCCTTTCGATACAGTACTTTTGTATAATCGCCCTCGGCAGGCAAGGGATTGTTTCATCACTCATTCCAGCACAAACAGTCCGAAAAGAGTACGGAAAAATGAAACACGGCCTTCAACAACGCCTACTACAATGCTACTGCTATTGCTTGATGGGTAAGGCTGTAAATGAACAGACAGTAAAACCAAGCAACCTGAAGTTTTCTGATTTTCGTTGAGTCACGACTAGAAAGAAGAGAATTGAACAAAATGTTAATTGATGTAAGCGTCGTTTCTTTCGAGGATCTGGCACAATCGTCACTTCTTGGCCCTCTTATAGTTTTTACGTATAGAAACTCAGTTATGACACATCCGACGTCGATGGTCGCGTTTCCTCACTCTTTTACGAAATAATGATGCCACTGGTGCCTTTCAAGCACATTTCAAGACAATGAAAAATCTTTACGCACATTCCTCAACATTACCATGGCAGAAAACGTGCTTTCTTTCAAACACTTCAGCCGCTCAGTCCAACTCCTGAAAATTTTTTTGTGTGAGACCGTTGCTAGAAATGCAACCACGTCCAAAAAAAAATAAAAAGAAATTCGTCTCATGTCTGTCTCCTAACGACGTAAAAACCTCATTCTCTTGCCAACATGTTTGCGTCAGCCGTGTCCGAGACTGCTAAGGAGTGTGTTAATACCAGAGTAAATAATAAGTGTCCTTTCGGTGTGTTCACAGTAGCGATTGAGCGGTCGGGACTTCACCGAATGGAATGAGAGAGCTAACGTCTGTGCCACGACATTAAAATACGTCAACAATTTCCTCTGAATGAAAAATGCGCAACGGATAACTGGGGAGGATATAAAATAAATAAAATAAAATAAAATATTAATTATTTATCTGTATGATAGTGATTGGTTGTAATTAATATTTGCTTATCTGGAACGTGGACGTTTAATTATTTGGTATCAGACGCTTGACAATGGCTTTTTCGTAAATGCAATGTTATTCGTAGTTGACCGTGAAATAAGACTCAAACAATCGGACTTCGTATTTAAATCGTTTCCAAAGACTGCTGCGGTAGGTGCGGACTCAAATCTAAATTCTCAATATTAGAGTAATTTTGCCAGCCATGTCAATACGTCGTACAGAGGTGACTGTCTACTAAACATAAAAAGTTTACACAGTTAGTTAAATCAGATATATTCAACCAATAAGCCTACAGTTAAATAATTCTACTTACTTTCATAAATATAAATTCTTTACAGAATCGAGTGCCTAGTAAGATTGCAACTCGCAGTGTTCTTATATAACATCAAATATGGCGGTGTGCCAGTCAATGAAATATACGTGCTTCCCGCACCACTTATCCAAGACCTCTCCTTCTTAATGAAACATAAGAGTATCGTAATTGTGTTTTTTGTTTCATCAGCAACATAGCGCTGCAGTTCTGTGCCATAGGCTTTATTTATTTGTCAGAGATTAATTATTTAATTAAGATTTCGCGTTTCCGAGGAAACTCACGCACGGCATGCAAATGTGCCTTTATATTGCCCCCTGAATTGCGAGGCGAAAGGACACACCTGCAGGCGAGCAATTCACCTAAAGGCACAAGAAAATCTAAGTTATCTACAACTATTTACATGACTTACATTATACTGTATATTATATACAAAATTTGAATGAAGCGCGTGCGCCGTAAAAGTTCTTATGTTGGCAAAATAGAGGGCGCGCATGCGCAGAAGCGTCAGTATGACTCCGGGACTGCCGTTATATCGTAAATTTAGATCAGGCGGCTCAGTATTGCAGTTCATATTGTTCGTGTGCGCGCGCATTTCTTAGTCGTTGCACAAAGAAAATATTCCACCAAGATTACATATGAAGACTACATTCTATGACAGGTAACTTAGTTTTACAATTACAATATTTGTTATAATACAATACAACTTTAGATTGTTGAATGTTCTTAGTTACATAGTATTGCACTTCAAAGAAAAATGTCTTTTTGTTTCAGGTGCGTTGACCTATACACATCGTGTCGTTATTACAGTTTATATTCATCTGCTGCACAATAATTTTTCACAGGTTAGTGTCGTCGTGCTAAAGTTTTTTTTTTTTTTTTTTTATCGCAGTAACATCGCTGTATAACAACGTGATTGATACATAAGCATGTCCATTTCCTATTTCCATTATAGTCGTTGTGATGCAGTTCGTTGTGACAAAAAGCATTGTTTATTACAGATCAGACGTGACCCGTCTAGTAATTGGTCCATATGCAGTTTGTTTTCGATATTTCGTGGAAGCTTGGTTGCAGAACCTCGGACGGCACATAGCTGGCGTCGATCCTTGGACAGTCCAGGTAAATGTGTCCGTCACATTTCGAGAACATTCCATTCCCTGAAGTTCCAACCGAAATTCTTCCACTCGTCGTGTTGTTTTCTGGACAGGCACGTTGTGACCATTTAATCCAGTTAACATCTTGAAGTTAGATACTGTAGTAATGTCACTAGACGATGCACCAAATACGCACTTCACATTTTCAGTTTTTTTTTTTTTTAAATATAGCTCACCTAAATGTTCGTAGTTACTTATCGAAGAAATCGTTCATCGCGTTTACAAAGGTACGATGCATCATGAATGTCATTAACAGTTTCTTTCACATAGGTTTCTGCGTAGTTGCAGACTTAGTAATGTACGTTAATGTCCGTGAACAGTGGTTCACTACCCATTTTTTTTAAGTTTTTTTTTTTTTTTTTTTTTTTTACATTTTGGCACTCGTTATTGTTCAAATTTTCACATAGTAACAGTTACATTATACATCAGTTAAAAAAAAACATAAGTAATCATACATATACACGTCACATATTTTCTTAGCATAAACATAATACAGTTACACATAAACATGTTTACATCATCATTACATAGCTATAAATTATTACATTGTGTCACATTTGATTACATGAATTGCAGATATTTACGTCCTCTTTAACGGTTTTGCTGGGATTTTATCGATGTTTTTTTTTTTGATGTCATCTGAAATTAAGATAGGTTAGACACAACATTCACTACATCAGTAGGCAAGACCAGGCGTTTTCACTACTCAATAAATATTCAAAATAATAAGAGACGGAAAACTGTTCGATTCCTCGCGTTTTGTGCGTGTGTGTATAGTGTCTGTGTGGCCTTGGCTACTGGTAGATGCTTTTCTTGCTGAGAGATGTGCGTCTAATCTATTTCTCGAAGTAAAAGATCGCTTCACAGATGACGTCTGTCGGTTCGTCAGGTGTCATACCAAGTCAGTGGTACCTTCAGTCACAAATGTTCCGTGAAAAATTAATATATCCTTCACTGCTACTTAATCACAAATTTTACTTTAATATTCAGTCTTCTCGGTGGTGCCGCGGCGTTGAAAGAAAAGTTCTTCTGTCTTCAACTGCGTCACTGGAACCGCTGAAATGAAAATTTCTATACTACTTATTATCTGTGTTGTAGCAAACAGAGTTTTGCGAGTTGCTTAGCAATGTTTTCATGGGTATGACCTTGACATTATTTTGCATGAAATGCTCTAAGATCTCGGTGTGCGTATAGCCCAATAATTTTGTTAGTTCTAGGATGTTGTAACAGATACGCACCAGGATGCGGTATGTTAACAATTATATAAGGTCCTTCATATAGCAGATGCCACTTAGCATTGCGTCGTTTGAGTGCTACAGATTTATGATGAGTACGAAGTAGTACAAGCATTCCTACCTTGAATTTTTGTTTTCTTTTTATTATGTTTGTGTGATGTTTGTTTCGTATCTGTGCGTGATGTGCCAGTGTAGTCAATACTTCTTTTATTTTCTGTTCAGGTGTGATTTCCTTGTCTGACAACTTAGGTAATGGTTCTATCCATTGATCGTTCTGTTTGCAACTGAACATGATCTCGTTAGGTGTGTAATTTGTATTGTAAATATTTAAGTTATTGTGTACGTCTTCGAAAAGACTTAGGTAGGACACCCAATTAGTATGTTTTGATGAAATATAGGTCCTCATGAATCGGTTTAGTTCTCGGAAAAGTCTTTCAGTCGCGTTACATTGTGGACTAAACTTTGAAATAAATATACTTTTAATGTTATTGTCCTTCAAGAAATTTCTCCATTTGTACCCAGAGTAGTATGCTGCATTATCTGACAGAATTGCTTTAGGTTTTCCCACGTGCGTCAGGTAATCACTTGAGAATCTTCGTATTATAGCATTTGCAGTGGCGGATTTTAAAGCATAAAGTTTTACATGTTTAGAAAATATATCATAAAAAGCTAAGATATATTTGACACCTCCAGAGCTTGCTGGATGCGGTCCACTGATGTCAGTACATAGAATTTCCAGGGGTTTACTCGGTAAAATAGAATGTAAATCTGTTTTTGTGGATAAATTCTGAGGTTTCGATTTTTGACATATGACACATGTTTTCAGTTCCCTGTAAATTTTTCTTCTCATATTGCTAAAATAACAGTATGTGCTGAGCCTTGCCAAACACGTTTTCGTCCCATAATGACCCCAAACTAAGTGTGTGAGCCAAATCAGATTACGTTCAGACTCTTTGGGAATGCATACACACCAGTTAGTAGCATTTGGATGTCGGCGATAAAATAACACATCATTGTGTAACTTGTAATACCTAGTCAAAGGATGATTGTGTTTTTCTACCAGTAATGTTATTATCTTATACCAGTGAGGATCAGATTTTTGTAATTTAGCCATGTTTCTGCACATATACCTTGTGGAAGTCTAGACAAAGCGTTGGCAATGGTGTTGTCCTTACCTTTTATGTACTTAATTTCAAAAGAGTAGTTCTGAAGTGAAACTGCCCATCGTGATAGTCTAGGATGTACAAGTTTACAAGTTAGCAAAAATGTCAGGGCCTGGTGATCGGTATAAATTACTGTATGTTTTCCAAATAAATAATAATTGAATGTCTTGAATGCCCAGACTATGGAAAGTGTTTCTAACTCAGTAGTGGAGTATGTACGCTCACATTCAGTTAGAGTACGACTTGCAAACCCAATAATTCTTATCTGTTCCTTTTCTTTATTCTTTACAACTTGAAATAAGCAACAGCCCAAGCCAGTACGTGAAGCGTCACAAGTCATACAAAAATCTAAATTGAAATCTGGATGGCTCAATATGTTTGCATTCACTAAAGCATGTTTAATTGTATTAAAGTCATTCTGGCACTGTTCCGACCAGATCCAAACTTGATTCTTTCTGAGTAGATTTAGCAGATGTTTACTGTTCAAAAGTGGTTGTGGTAAAATACGTCTGAAAAATGAACATAGCCCAAGGAATGATTTTAACTGCTTTTTAGTTCGAGGGCTAGGAAAGTTTCTGATAGCATCTAATTTACTGGGATCAGGACGTATGCCCTGTGAATTAATGATATGTCCTAAATATTTTATCTCACTGCAACCAAATTTTGATTTTCTAAGATTGGCTGTGACTCCAGCTTGTGCAAAGTTTTCTAAAATTTTTTGAAGTGTGTCAACGTGTTCATTCCAAGACTGTGTAGCTATCAGTATATCATCTACATAGTGTGTGACTGTCTCAACTAAATCATCGCCAAGCACGGTATCCAGGGCTGTAATGAATACCCCAGAACTGACATTCAACCCGAAGGGTAGAACACAAAACTGATAGGTTCGCCCCCCGAACATAAATGCAGTATATTTCCGAGAATCAGGAGTGATACCTACTTGCCAAAATGAATTAGCGAGATCTATTGTGGAAAAATATTTTGCATCTAGAAATTTCTGTAATTGCTCTTCTAAATTTTCGGGTTTTGTGTGAACCGGTAAAATTATTTCATTAATTGCTCGTGCGTCTAACACTAGCCTAATGCTACCATTTGATTTTTTGACAACAGGTAGAGGACTACAGTAAGGTGAGGTGGATGGTTCAATGACCTTCCAGTCTAACATTTGTTTTAATTCTTGCCACACAGCAGGTCGTTGAGAGAACGGTACGTTATATGTCTTGTGGTAGAAGATCTTGTGAGGCTTAACTTCATCTTGTACACATACGTGTTGATAACACCTAATCGTTTGGTAAAAACTTGTAAATATTTGGATAACACTTCCTGTAGTTTTATACGTTCATGTACACTGAGAGCTGTAGCTTCATTTATCTTATGATCAAGCAATGTTTTCAAGTCCATTAGCTCTGTGTCAGATGAGTGTGTGTGCGTGTCTTGAATGTCATTGTCAAGTACTAACTGAACCTTGTACCCTGTACAGTGTTTGTCATGCTTTAGAGTTCTCCTGTCCAAATCAATAATAATTACACTGCCTTTATCATTTAAAATGCATTTACCTTTGAAGAAGTCTATAATGCAGTCCTTCTCGCTCATAATATCTATTCCTAATATGCAATTTGTCACAAGGTTTTGTACAACCAGGAATGGCCATTGTACGGTTCCATTCCCTATTTTAATGTTTACAAAAACTTGCTTCGTAACCCTACATGACTTATTACCTAGAGCAGTAGTTATTTTACAGTTTTGGGCAGGAAACTCAGGCACAGGCTCCAATTCACACATCTTTTTATAGAAATTAAAAGACAAAACGCTCACAGCTGCACCTGTATCTAAGATAATAGTAGTTGGAATCCCACCTACTACACCAGTAGTAGATGCTAAAACAATTTCATTTGTGTTTGAACGACATTGTGTACTGTCTTGCAAAAGTTCATCTGATATATTGTCATTGTGGTTGTATCTTATAAATAAAACAGGTAGTTTTTGTTTAGAATTATTAGGCATATCAATATTTTGTTGTTCAATTGTGGTGTCAAATAACTGATTAACATTGAAGTCGCCCCCCAAGAATTCTTCAGCCACGACCCGGGGCATAGAAGTGACTGTTTCTAGTTTGTTGGATTAGCATTTGCATTAGGTACTGACACAGATTGAGGTTGTGTATCAGGTGTCATTTCTATTATATTCACATTCGGATATTGCCTGTTGTGATCTCCAAACTTTTGCGGTTGTTGTTGCTGTTGCGCATTATAACTTACCTGTCGGTCGTAAGGTATGCTCCAATTTTGTCCTGGTGGCTGCTGTGGTAAAGCAGTGTTTGAATGAACGTATTGATCGCTACGAGTCCAGCCTTGATGCTGTCTTGGCTCGTAGTTATTATTATTTCTATTTCTGTTTGTGTTTTTGTTGTTACATTTGTATCCGTTGTTACCGTTGTTATTACCGCGGTGCCTTTTGTATGGATTGCCGCATGGAGTGTTATTACTGTTGTAACTGTTGTTCGTATTGGAATACGCGTGTTGATTTTGATTTCCGTATTGAGACGGCATGTGAGTTTGCTGTTTTTGTTGTACCGCGTATCCAACTGTGGGCGCGCCAGAATTGAGTTGGCAAGCCTGCATGTTTTGCATACCACTAGTATAAACATTGTGGCTGCTGTTTTGCCGCGCGAAGCGCTGATCTTCTAGTAACATGTCGACCGAATCTAAAGCTGTTAAAAAATAATCTGGATCGTCATCCGGAATATGTAAGAGTTTTTCTTTAATGTTGAAAGGCAATTTGGCCTTCAACGCACGGAGTATATCACGTGTTGCGACTGGTTCGTCTAAAAAATGTCCCATGTTCAAGTATTTTTCAAAATATCTGCGTATGTTACCATTTTTACTGTTAAAAGTTTCAGGTTCTAAAATTTGTCTCCTGAGTCGCTCCTGGACGGATTGCGACCAGAATTTGTTCAGAAAGGCACGCTCAAACTCACTGTACGTGGTACATACGTCAGCTTGGCTGTATGCCCAGACAGCTGCATCGCCTTGGATGTAACCGATAATATATGAAATCTTTTTCCGGTCACTCCAAGTGCGTGGAAATGCGTTACTAAAAGATTTAAGAAAAATCACCGGATGAATGGTTTTCTGGGATAAAAGCCTGAAATTGCATGTGTTTTATTAAGCTTTCTTCTTCCTTTGCATTATGATATGGATTTCTTCCACTGTAATTACTGCAATGTTCAGCTGGCGAGTAATTACGATAATGTTGCTGTGGTTTACCATGATAATAGCTTGTGTTTGTGGTTGCACGTCGTGGTATGTGTTGTAGTCGTGGTGTGTTTTGTTCTTGTGTGTTTGTCGTGTGCGGTATGTGTGCGTCATACTCGAATGTATATTGGTTTCTGAACTGTACATTTTGACTGATATCTTCGTTACATTCAGACTGTGGTTGATCGGTGAATTGTCTCATGGGTGCAGTGACGGATTGTACTGCGTCACTGATCAGCTGTTTGTTATTAGTGATGTATTCCGCTACGGAGTCGTGCACAATTGTTGGTAAATTTTCACGTATGCATCTATCAAAATGTTTGTCTTTGTTCTCTACCCAATCATGAAATTCTTTATTAATATTTTGGAAATGAGCTGTGGCATCAGATTGTAAGATGTCAGTCAGGTGTTGTTCAACATCGTCAAATTTATTCTACACGTCAGTAATTCGTTTTTCAAGGTTGTCGTGTACTGAAGGATATGTTTGAATTTGTTCAGTAAGAGCTTCACACGTGACATTAAGGTTTTTTAATTGTGTCTGTAAAAGTGCTACGTCATTTGTAGTCTTTTCTTGTATCGTATTAAGCTTGGAAAATTTCGTACTGAGCTCAGTCATCTGTTTGGTCAGTGTGGCGTCTATAAGTTCTACACGTTTACATAAAGTGTCATTACCTGTCTTGATTGCTATGAGATCCGATTTAATTTCGTCATTTTGTGTCTTTAAGGTTGCCATGTTTTCCGCGTTCTGTTTCATTAGCATTTGTAACATGTTGGCAATGTTTACTGTTTGCAAGGTCTCTGCCCCCGCCGCGTCATTAGACGTGACGTCATGTATTAACATGGGCTCTGACTGAGACTTTGAAATTTTTGTGGTGGACGGCCTATTGTCAAAATTTCCGTTAACACTTGCGTCAATATTTGATGAATCGTCACTACCGGTTGCTGTCGTAAAGTCATTTTCTAACACTTGTCTCTCGTCCGAGTCGGATTGCGTATGAATAGTATGTCTTTGCTGTTCCATCTTTGCGTATTGTTTTCTAGTTATGACCATGCCACACGTGATATATGTTTCAAGAAAATAATGTTTGACACTGGTTTTAAAATAAAATGCAGTTGAGCATGAATCGCTCGTAGCAACAATGGCGGTTTGTTAATTTAGAAATGTAAGCTGAATATGGGATTATTGTTAATGGCTGCTGTCCGTGTTACAACGTATCATACAGAAGTCGGCCATATTGTACACTCGTGTATTGGTATTGTTGCAGAAGTTATTGTTTAAGGAAAAGTACTGAGAATGAAATTTATCACTGAAAACTGCTACGCGCGAAAGAAATACTACAGATTCTACTGAAGAGCTAATACACTGAATTATGCGTCTGGTCAAGCCTGCCAATGCAAAGATGCTGCGTCTTACCTTATTTTGCTGGAAGCTTCATTGCGTCTTCCCGCAAAATTTTATAATTGGCAAATATCTTCAGATTTTTGTTATTTCTCATATAGTCAAGTCCAGGTCCAGAAAGTTGATTTTTCACATGAAACAAAGAGAACAATGTTACAAATGACAAAATAACAAGTCCGACACGCAGTCGCCAATATAAAATAAATAAAATAAAATAAAATAAAATATTAATTATTTATCTGTATGATAGTGATTGGTTGTAATTAATATTTGCTTATCTGGAACGTGGACGTTTAATTATTTGGTATCAGACGCTTGACAATGGCTTTTTCGTAAATGCAATGTTATTCGTAGTTGACCGTGAAATAAGACTCAAGCAATCGGACTTCGTATTTAAATCGTTTCCAAAGACTGCTGCGGTAGGTGCGGACTCAAATCTAAATTCTCAATATTAGAGTAATTTTGCCAGCCATGTCAATACGTCGTACAGAGGTGACTGTCTACTAAACATAAAAAGTTTACACAGTTAGTTAAATCAGATATATTCAACCAATAAGCCTACAGTTAAATAATTCTACTTACTTTCATAAATATAAATTCTTTACAGAATCGAGTGCCTAGTAAGATTGCAACTCGCAGTGTTCTTATATAACATCAAATATGGCGGTGTGCCAGTCAATGAAATATACGTGCTTCCCGCACCACTTATCCAAGACCTCTTCTTCTTAATGAAACATAAGAGTATCGTAATTGTGTTTTTTGTTTTATCAGCGACATAGCGCTGCAGTTCTGTGTCATAGGCTTTATTTATTTGTCAGAGATTAATTATTTAATTAAGATTTCGCGTTTCTGAGGAAACTCACGCACGGCATGCAAATGTGCCTTTATAAGGGGAGCTTGAGAGCGCAACCTAGAGAGCGTGCCCTTTCTCTACGATACTAGGCAGGGGGCTGGAGGGCTCACACGCTGATGTGTGGGTCCCTGCATTGTATGTATTTTATTTTAAATAAAGTCATTTAACTTAACTTCTTTTTGATTTTTAAGGTATGTTAAAGATTGATGACAATTGGTTACCTATTTATTTTAAACATTATCACTCGACTTTACAGAGATTGCAGCAATTGTTCCAGTTTACAGCTATTACAGTTTTATAATTTATAGCTCGGGTATATTATATAATAATCTGCACGCACATTTCTACGGGCAAGACGGAATTGCGTTGGCCAAATGTATACCACCAAAGTCTCCCAATATTTTACATGGGGCCTCCACTATGTGAGGAGGATAACGGGCAAACTGGGGACCAGATACATTAACACAGGGGATCAAATTTCCGGCATTAAACGAGAGCATTCATTTCCTTACACAATCCGATGCTGGAAATAAAAGAATGTGTACAAATATTCAAATACCTCTCTTCCATGCGTGAACATTGAGACAGACGCACTGAGGGCACGTCTGCTCACTTACCTGTCTTCTGTAACACCCCCGCGAATATGGTGGGCCTCCGGAGGTCTTCCTGGGCCTCGGTGGAGGGGGTGGTCGAACCACTTGGCAGTGACCAACCGCTCCACCCCAAATCTTGTGACACTGGAACGTCTTTAACTATTACCTGCCTGTGATGTCTCTCTGATCCCCTACCCAGGAGTGAGGTTGGCACTACTATTCTACAGAGCTACTTCCCAACTAAGATTTGGCCACGCTTTACGGAAAGGTGTGAGGCAGATTAGGAAAGTTCATGTGCAGATTCACATTCACGTACAAGAAATGCATAATACACGTCACATATAAATATTATGAAGACTGACACATTTCTTTCCACCCGTCCACATGGGTTCTGTTGCACCCGCGGCCGGCCGCGTCGTGCAATAAAATTGGCGGCAGAGCCGCCACTGTATTTCTCGGTGCGAGCGAGAAGAAAAACCTGCTGCTTATAGAGCAGAGACTACTGTACCGTTTCAAAAGAACTGAAAAATTACTTTTTCGAAACACCGTAATTGCCTCGTCTCGCGATGCATACGTTTGAAATTTGGTTTAAGGGCCTAAAACCTTCCTCTTTAATGGTGCAAGAGCATGCCGTTCTGCGACCTCACCCTAAGGCTGGACGACAAAAAATAATGGCTCTGAGCACTATGGGACTTAACATCTGAGGTCATCAGTCCCCTAGAACTTAGAACTACTTAAACCTAACTAACCTAAGGACATCACACACATCCATGCCAGAGGCAGGATTCGAACCTGTGATCAAAGCGGTCGCGCGGTTCCAGACTGTAGCGCCTAGAACCGCTCGGTCACATCGGCCGGCGGCTGGACGACATTTCAGACAGAAAGGTGTCGACAGATGCGAAAAAAGGTCAGAGCTCAGATGTTCATGTGAGACGGCTTAATGATGTGACATTGGCATCAAATTTCACAAAAATTCTGCCCAACGCCACCACGGACGTGTCACACGATTAGAAGGTCGTCACTGCTCCTCTAAATCACATTTTAACCCTTTTTATTTGACGTCTCTGCGACTGAGGCGAGAACCACGACACCCAGCCTTGAAAGCATGCGGTTTTCTTACGGGTAGCTGAGGGAAATATTTCAGACAAACCGCCGCTCCCAATCGACACGAAAAGACCGCAGGGGGTGGCATAAAGGACGTCAGTGAAATCATCCCTTTCCCTGGGGCGCTGATTCCCGCACATTTCGAGATCGAAAATGGCAGTTCGCAGTGCGATGACCGACAGGAAGATGTTCTTGACAACCTTTGACACTGCTGACACCCTCGGACGTTCCAACCCCTTCACTAAGGATACTGTGGGGCTGCAGCCCGTTTGAACGTGAGCGCATCTGTTTTGAGTGCAGTACGACTGGAATTTTTGCTCTCGTGTACTGGTTGGAACCACTAGGGCACATTCAGAACCGTTCGAAGAAATTGGAACGTGATCGGAAGTAGTGAAGGGTATTTACGCTTTTTCAATCCTCCTGTTTTCCACCGTTCTGTCCCCCCCCCCCCTTACCCCAATTGTTCGACAGTAATCTCGATGCCACCCACGAAATTTTACTGAGCACGTTAGAATTATACCTTCAGAAGCTTTGACACCAATTCAGCCTGGCGACTGAGCTAGGGCCTGAAAGTAGGAAAACCACACCCGAATGGTGTCGAATGGTTTGCCTAGCCCTCAGGCGCTAGACCACCCACCATGCTGAATTTGTAACGTGCTCATTAGAGCAGAGTACGGAGCACAGAGGGTTTTGCCGAACTCGAGGGTGGTGCTTCCATTGACACGCTTTATGCCACCCCCTGAGGCCTTCTCATGTGAATGTCAGGCAGACATTTATGGTCCGAGGATGATCTGATATAAAGATCGAAACCTATCACCATTAAAAAAGTTATGCGATGAAGACTGCTTCTAGTTTATTTATAATTTCAGTGTTACTTGGAAAAAGGCAGAACCACAACTAGACCCTATTATGCATCATCGCTGGATAGTTTGAAACTTGCGTTGGCTGAAAGAAGAGCAAGGTTAGCACGCAAAAAAAGTGCTCTTTCACCAGGATAATGCACCATTCCACATAACAGCGATAACAAGATCGAAAGTGCATGAGTTGGGCTTTGACTTTGTTTCAAATTCACCCTATTCACCAGACTTTGTCCCTAACTTAAAACTTTGACTTTCTGCCAAGAAATTTTCATCAAATGTGGAAGTGATAGGTTGCAGACAACAAGTATTTTGCAGAGTTTGACACAACCTATTTTTCCAATATCATGATAAAGCTGGACGCTCTCTGGACTAAGTGAATGTCCCTCAAAGGAGCTATGTCGAGAAGTAAGATGAGATGTCTACGAGACAAACATTTTCTCCTTGCTTTACGAGACTTGTAAAACAACCCTCGTAAATGTTGGTATAAGCGTTTGTATTTTTACATACATCAATTTCCAAATTTCGTAGTTAGCTTTCGGAGTACAAAGATACGAGCTTGCGGCCTTTACGGTAACATTCCAATTAGGTAAACGCGGCCATTTGTGAATCATAGCTACTGTCAGCAACAATTGCGACACCGTTCTTGACTCTTCCAGCGGAAGCGGTAAACCACAGGAAGCTGAGTAAGAGATAACAGAAAGGGAAAGAATCACCACTAAGAAAACAAAATCGGAAAAACTGACATCTCGAAATTGCGGGGAAACGACTGAAACAAACAGCATTCCCCTAATTTGCAAGCGCATAAAGCAGTAACGTGGAGACCAGTATTCACAATCGTAGTGATTAGTGAAATACTGTTAATTCTGAGGGCACTTTAAATCGTCAAAGTTTTGATAGTTGATAGTATAGCTCTGAAATTGTACTATCTGAAGTAAACGGACACCCCTATGGAATGCCGAATGAATAACTAGTCACGAGTTGGCAACACCTCAGTATAAAACGAGGCGAGGAGTATCGTGTTGTCAGTAGATACGAGATAATAGTATAATGGGTCAGTAACTTCGATCGTGGAGGAGTCTGCAGATATCATCTGAGTCGCAGTCCGCCTGCTTAGCTGGGTGGTAACGTGCCTGCCTCCCATGCAAGCGGGTCCGTTTCTATTCCCAGTCGGATTGGATATTTTCTCCGTTCGTGGACTGGGTGTTGTGTTGTCCTCATCATCATTTCATAAGACTTGCACTTGGCGGCCGAACTTCCCCTAATGGCGCCTCCCGCTCATTTCCATTTACCTGAGTCGCAAATCCGTCAGGGTCATTTCAACACCTATAAAGCTGCCCAAGTCGACTGTTAATGATGTGATTCTGAAGTGCCAACGGTAAGAAACAACCACAGCTGAATCAGTACAAGAGAGGCCTCGTGTAATGACGGACAGGGCCGCCGAGCATTTCAGAGGTAGCAGTTGTCAATCGCGCTAGTGGAAGAAGGGGTCACCCTACCATAAGAACTCGTTACCACCCTCGTGGCCAGCATGAGAGCGCGCTGCACAGCACGCACTGCTGTCCTTGGTGATCGCACACCCTATTAAGAACCACGTCGCACCTTTTGTAATTTCCAGGAGACCATGATAAATCGCAGTAGTTATAGCGAAATTATCGTCTTTGAAGAAAAGTGTCATTTCTGTACTAACTGCGCCATTTCTTTACTATGCTATAGCACTTTATCCTATGCACTGTATCGTCTAAGTTTCGTCGAGAAATGTTAGTTCCTAGTGAAACATCGTGCGGAGGTTACTTTCGTCCTTAAGTTTTGCACACCGATGTCATATAAATAATACATGATTAAATTTGCACGTAATCTGTGGTTTTGCAGGACGCGAGATATAGCGCACAGAGTTGCCACCTCCGGCACCAACAACAGCTCTAACCTGTCTGATGGCCCAGTGCCAATGCCATTCTTTGCTGCTTCATCTTTGTGCCAGAGATCATCAAGTGTAGTGGCTGGCGAGAAGAGGTCTGCCAGTATTCCGCAACCCACGATCAGATGCTTTCAGTGGGTGAGAGATCTGGAGAACGTCTTGTCCAGAACAACAGTCCAATATCCTCTGTATCAAAAACAGGTCACGACACCACTGTGAACATGCATTCCTGTGGTATCTTGATGAAGGGTAGCGTCACGGAGATCTAAAAATCAGGACTCAGCCACCAACCTTAACGCGTCAGAAATGTAACAGTTGCTATCCAAATTACAGATTATGTCAACCTGACGCGACCGCAGTGTACACTCAATGGATTCCATACAGTCATATCCGGTGCAGAGCCCACATGAGGTGAAAAATACAATCTGTCGACGTTCGTTCTCCTCGAAGGCTCCTCATACAGGGTGTTTCAAAAATGACCGGTATATTTGAAACGGCAATAAAAACTAAACGAGCAGCGATAGAAATACACCGTTTGTTGCAATATGCTTGAGACAACAGTACATTTTCAGGCAGACAACCTTTCGAAATTACAGTAGTTACAATTTTCAACAACAGATGGCGCTGCGGTCTGGGAAACTCTATAGTACGATATTTTCCACATATCCACCATGCGTAGCAATAATATGGCGTAGTCTCTCAATGAAATTACCCGAAACCTTTGACAACGTGTCTGGCGGAATGGCTTCACATGCAGATGAGATGTACTGCTTCAGCTGTTCAATTGTTTCTGGATTCTGGCGGTACACCTGGTCTTTCAAGTGTCCCCACAGAAAGAAGTCACAGGGGTTCATGTCTGGCGAATAGGGAGGCCAATCCACGCCGCCTCCTGTATGTTTCGGATAGCCCAAAGCAATCACACGATCATCGAAATATTCATTCAGGAAATTAAAGACGTCGGCCGTGCGATGTGGCCGGGCACCATCTTGCATAAACCACGAGGTGGTCGCAGTGTCGTCTAAGGCAGTTTGTACCGCCACAAATTCACGAAGAATGTCCAGATAGCGTGATGTAGTAATCGTTTCGGATCTAAAAAATGGGCCAATGATTCCTTTGGAAGAAATGGCGGCCCAGACCAGTACTTTTTGAGGATGCAGGGACGATGGGACTGCAACATGGGGCTTTTCGGTTCCCCATATGCGCCAGTTCTGTTTATTGACGAAGCCGTCCAGTTAAAAATAAGCTTCGTCAGTAAACCAAATGCTGCCCACATGCATATCGCCGTCATCAATCCTGTGCACTATATCGTTAGCGAATGTCTCTCGTGCAGCAATGGTAGCGGCGCTGAGGGGTTGCCGCGTTTGAATTTTGTATGGATAGAGGTGTAAACTCTGGCGCATGAGACGATACGTGGACGTTGGCGTCATTTGGACCGCAGCTGCAACACGGCGAACGGAAACCCGAGGCCGCTGTTGGATCACCTGCTGCACTAGCAGCGCGTTGCCCACTGTGGTTGCCGTACGCGGTCGCCCTACCTTTCCAGCACGTTCATCCGTCACGTTCTCAGTCCGTTGAAATTTTTCAAACAGATCCTTTATTGTATCGCTTTTCGGTCCTTTGGTTACATTAAACCTCCGTTGAAAACTTCGTCTTGTTGCAACAACACTGTGTTCTAGGCGGTGGAATTCCAACATCAGAAAAATCCTCTGTTCTAAGGAATAAACCATGTTGTCTACAGCACACTTGCACGTTGTGAACAGCACACGCTTACAGCAGAAAGACGACGTACAGAATGGCGCACCCACAGACTGCGTTGTCTTCTATATCTTTCACATCACTTGCAGCGCCATCTGTTGTTGAAAATTGTAACTACTGTAATTTCGAAAGTTTGTCCGCCTGAAAATGTACTGTTGTCCCAAGCATATTGCAACAAACGGTGTATTTCTATCGCTGTTCGTTTAGTTTTTATTGCCGTTTCAAATATATCGGTCATTTTTGAAACACCCTGTACGAGTACGAGCATCATGATGCAGTACACTGAACAGGGACTCGTCTGGAAAAACGGCATGGTGCTACTGCTGTGTCCAGTATTATTGTTTGGCGTACCGCTGTCGGTGCGCCATTCTGCTGCCTTGTCAACGGAAGTCGCAAGAACGGTCGCCGTGCTGATGATAGCCCGTGGTCGTCCAGACGTTGGCGCACTGCCTTTTTGAATACTTGTCTCACGGTAAACGAGCCCATCTCCTGTACTGAGGTACGTGACGTGACGTGACGTGAGCGAACAGTATGTCTGTCCTCTAAGGCGCTCTTAGCACTACGCCACTTTGACGCAGCGAGGCTTTGAGCGTCGCATCCTGGTCCCATCGCATGACAGTAGTGGGGACCTGATCAAAGTTACCAGCAATATCACGTAACGAGAAGCCGCAATTTGGATAGTCCACGATGCTATCGTTGTCTACTTCCCAGACGTGCTGCTAAACGTTTCTCCTTCTAACACTATACGCAACACGATCTTCTCACAGACAGACAACATTTGAATCTAATTTTGTAGATGAGACACACGTTTCCTTACCTTTTCATATGTACGTCATGTTTGAGGGGCGCTCAATAAGTAATACAAGTCTTTCTTTCCCCCACCAGTTCCGGTTAAAAAAAATGGAATTTGTAATGGGACAGAGAGCTGTCTTTGAGTTCTTTTGGCGGGAAACCAGAGCACCGCAGATATTCATAGGCGCTTGCAGAATGTCTACGGAGAGCTGTCAGTGAACAAAAGCATAGCACCTCGCTACACAACTGAACGTCTCTGTTAATAGTGCTGACACACTCGTCTACCAATTGGGATATTGGAAAGTTGTGTGCCCGCTGAGTTCCTTGCTTTGTAACAGGAGAACGTAAGAAGAACGAATGATCATCTGTGAGGCATTGCTTGCACATTACGCGGCTGATCGTGACAATTTTTTGTCGAACATCGCCACTGGCGATGGAATATGGTGTCAACACTCCGAACCGGAAACAAAACGGCAAGACCGCTACGGTCGCAGGTTCGAATCCTGCCTCGGGCATGGATGTGTGTGATGTACTTAGGTTAGTTAGCTTTAAGTAGTTCTAAGTTCTAGGGGACTGATGACCTCAGAAGTTAAGTCCCATAGTGCTCAGAGCCATTTGAACCATCTGAATACGGATGCCTCTACCAGTTTCTTTGTCGCTTCGGTGTATATTGGCGTGCTGGTTGCAAATGATCACTTGTAGAGTTAGCAGGACAGGCCGTATTCGGTAACATCATTTTCTTCAAGCGCATAACAGAAAATACTGCCTCCCGGCGCTCACCGTAACCCTTGCCCGTACTTGCAATTTTGTCGATGCCACACTTGTGGCTACAAATTATTAGCGGACTCTAACATAACATTTAACCGCTTGGTCACATCTGGCTGATAATGCTCTGTCAGCCGTCTGTCAGTTCCCTTTCACCATGCGGGGTAGCTGCGCGGTCTGGGGCGTCTTGCACGGTCCGTGCGGCTCCTCCTCGTCCGAGGTTCGAGTCCTCCCTCGGGCATGGGTGTGTTTGTCGTTCTCAGCGAAAGTTATTTTAAGTTAGAGTATGTAGTGTGTAAGCTTAGGGAACGATTACCTCAGCAGTTTGGTTCCATAAGACCTTACCACAAATTTCGAAAAAAATTCCCTTTCATCCCAGGTCGTGCAGTAATTGAAGTACAAAGTCTATTCGATTATGGTTTTTTTGCTAGTCATGTCCTCTAGGTCAGCCTGCCGCCCTACTCCCAAACACGCTGTTACCTGCTAAGCACAGATGACGCAAGCGAATTGCAGCACTCCTTGTTAGCCTTACTGTGGCAACAGCAAAGTCAACGTTCGCGTTCTAATGCTACCCTGTGCTGCCTGTTATTGAAATTTTGTTGAATAACTGGCGTAATAAAAGCACAGTCACAGTCCTGTCGGTGGACACCAGACATACAACTGATTAAGATAAATTGCATGGCAAGGTACAAAAACTATTTCGTTTAACACTGGGTATTTTGAAAAGTCACTCTTTGAAAATAATATTCATGTTTTGATTCTGGCTGTAGTAGTTGCAGTTGCTGCTCGCTACCTGAAAATAAACGGGGTATGACCTCGCCGACAGGGTGTCTGTCTTTTGAATGTGTTTAGCAGCAACAAGTTATTCTTCCTGTCGCCCTCAGTATTGTGCCTAATTCCTTCACCCAGCACAATCACCAGTAATACAGATCAGTTGTGCTATCAAAATTATGTATTCAGGTATACACTGAACACCAGTTGAAGTCAATAGAGAATGTATTCTTCATTTTTAAATACCTACAGAAGAGTGTTTCCACATTACTTGATATATCGACAATATAGTCCTCAGGGGTGCAACAGAAACTAGTTATATTTCGATTCCTCTCCTTAACCGGTCACTACCAACTGTCTACAGAAAAGATTAACATAAACCAAAGATTCAAAAGTTTTACATCGATAACTCATAGAAAATTTGTTCGCAGGTGTCATATATGTTGGATAACTTACATCGAATAAGGGTGGCCTTTTTGTTGGATTTGGTAATCTGTTTGGTTTGGAAAGAATAGATTATAATGGATTTTTAAAGTTTTATGTGTTGTTAAGATCAAAATTCTCTGTTGATGACTGATAAGTAGAAATAGAATTAGCTACATATGTTAATCAATGTTTTCAATAGAAACTCTAAAATACAAAGGCATAGGTTTTCAGAATAAAAGACGATAAATAACATGACATAAGAAATGTGGATCTACAAACATCGGAATAAACCAATAAACTCACACTGAGAAAATATACTTTACCAGCGTTACAAAATATTATAAAGTCAAAAATGTGTATCGTATTTTACAATTACTTAGAGTCTTACCACGTCCACTCTGTTCCAGAATCAGATGTGTGTAGGCTCGTTATAGAGTCAAGTGCCCTACGTTTTGTTATGTTATAGTTGTATTCTGCTGCTTGATTAATTTATAAAAGCTATTGTAGAAAGTGGTGGATTTCCATCTTTGGCATCTGTATGGTCTGTTGTTAAGAAGCTCTTAGTGGAGATTGTTCACTGGCTCAGGTGATCTTCAACGTGACCAGGAAATTTGACAAAACAGTTGCAAATGATTGAAGAAAAAATGTTAATGTTAAATACTACAAGACATCAAATAATGGAAATACAAACTCTCCGAAAAATCTGCATGGCTTTATAGCAGTCCGCTGGTTTTTGGAGACATCTGTGCCTCGCTTGTGGGTATCAAACAGGAAGACGGCTTGAGATTAACACTGGAATGGACTCACGTTTCGCGTTCTTGCCAGTAAAAAAAGATACAGAAAATCCCCCGTTCAGTTCGGAACTGTTTCTCACTATGTTAAAACTTACGCGTGGACGATGATATACCAGTTGCATTACAGTAGAAGAAAAGAAGTATGATGATATTCCTTAACGAAAGAGATACTCACTTCTACTTTTTATCATGAGGCATTTACAATAAAAATTAAACGCTACGTCAGAGTTCGTTTTCGCGTTCAAACAGACGACTTAATAAACGCCCCATTTATAGATAGAAATGAAATCACACGGCAGACATTTCGTAACACATTTGACGTGTATTCCTTTTACTACTTTGTACCATGATGTACCAACTTCATGCTGTAAATTTACTGAAGCCTTTGTTGTTTTCTTATCATTTTACCAGCGGAATCATTGTGTAACTGTGTTAGCATCCATTTTACATTTAGAAAAAATACATGTAATCGGCTCAGTATGCTGTCTAAACAACAGCGTAAGTGCTGCACTGGTCCCATTAATACAAAATTTGGGACCACAAGAGGAGCGTCAACGCCTGCTACAAACGTCTCTTCAACTTAAATGTGTCAGTTCCGATCTGAAATGGAATATTTAATGTTATCCCGCAAATGTCTCTAGTAATCCACGTGCACCGATAGATGCAATGGGTTCCTGACATTTCTTTTTTTATTTCATACCAGTTAGCTATCTTATAACTACCGCCAATCTCACATATGTCTGATCCAATAACGGAACGCAAGGAAATCAATCGATGTTACGTGTGCGAAAAAAACTGTAGAACGTTAAGTGGTACTCTTCGTTCCATGGTCCCTCGACATATCGAAAAAGGGCGGTCCTTATCCTTGCGGTGCAGAGAATACTCATGACGATTGAACCAACTTGTCATTCTTTGAAGATGTCTGGCACTTTATTGGTCACACACAGGTGACGCTTGCTCCGTGGCCAAAACAACAAAGCATGTATTATCACACAAGTTACAGTTCCTCTTCACAGTGTCTCATACAAATCCGTTTGACTCAATGTAGTGGAATGTGAAAAACATGTAAAATCATAATATTTTTTATGAATTCTCGTATGTGGATGAAACTTAATTTACTTGTTATGGTTCCATCGTACTTTTAGGCATTTTGAAAATAGTATTGCATTACGAAACTGTGCTAGGAGCTGAGTAGTAGAGCTGTGGGGCACCTGGCACACTTTCCACTTAAATGCGGTCTTGAATCAGGTGACCCCACCAGTGTACCAATCCAAGATCGTGGCCAGTTAACATACAAATGCGCTGTTCAGCAGTGTGATACTAGTGAGGTTACAAGCCTTGCCCCTCTTACCAGTGACGTCATCACCCCCTGTCAATATGTGCAGTTGTTAGGTTGGCTCCGCAAGTAGCATGGATGTAGCCAGTCTCCGGCTTCCAGTCGCTGTCACTGCAGTCACTGTGGATCTGTTCCTTACGGAGTTACGAAGCTGTTAAAGGTACTGTTCTTTTGCTCCCGTGTTTTGAATGTGCGTGATAGAAATCGCTTCAAAGCGGTTGTTTTGATGGACAAAATGTTGGAAGCACGAAACAGAGTAGATAAAGAAGAACTACTGAAAAACATAGCTTGGTGTAGGGAACTGTGCTAAACAAGAAGATGAACCGAGAAGAAAGTGAAGCCTTCTGCTTCAAGATGATGACTGAAGACGGTTTGCAGAATCGCTGTACAATATAGAAAGCAAGAAGTGAAGCACTAGATGAGGAGTTATTCTTCTGGTTCAGTGAGCAAAGAGAGCATGGTGTTCCGATATCCGGTCCAGTCATCCAGGAAAAGGCACCAAACTGAAACACCAAGTTACCCGACGGCGATCCTAAGTTCACAGCCAGCCAAAGATGACTGGAAGGATGGAAAGCTCGTCATATGATACGCCAGCTTTCAGTGAAGGGTGAAAGTATTTCGGAGGATAAAGTGGCTGCAGGTAAGTTCAAAAAATAATTTCAAGAAGTAATTGCCTCGCAAGACTTAATCCCACAAGTGATCGTAATAAAAATGAATCTGAATTTTCTTATCGCATGCTAACAAGCAAAACGCTAACATCCAAATTAGCTGTATCGGCAAGGAGTTTTAAGAGGTGTGAAGATCGAGTTACAATTATGGCTTGTAGTAGTCCTCCCGGAAGGCACAAACTCCTCCTCCTGTAGATATGAAATTCAGAATGTCCAAGTGCTTGAAACATGTTAAATGGTCCTCATTGCCAGTTGTCTACAAATCACTAAAAGTGCACGGTTGGATAGTGGCACTTTTAAAAGCTGGTTTCATGATGATTTTGTACCGAGATGGAGAACGTATTTGGCGAAGGTCATATTTTTTAAATTGGGAATGCACCGTCACTTTTGGGAGTGTAACAGCTGATCAGTGATGAAATGAGAGCGAATTTATTCCCTCCTAACGTAACTACTCTTCTACAACCGATTGACCAAGGTTTACTGAAGAACATGAAATGCTCATACAGAAGACAGCTACTGGGTAAATTAACTGGATAAGAGAGAGAAGTTGGCGTGATTTCTGTACTGAAATTAGTAAATAATAAAGGTGTGATTTTTATATTTGCGTCTTCTTGGGATCAAGTTACTGAACTGTCGATTCTGAAGTAATAAAAGAACTTGTGGCATGCTAGTTGCAATTCCATAGCTGACGTTCGTAAAGTTGTCAACACTACTGAATACCTCGAAATATTGTCAAACATTCCTGGTTGTTTGCATGTTGACAATGGTGACGCAGATGCCTGGTTGCAGAATGACACTGATGATAGTTACGGAAAGATGACCAACGATGAAATTTGTATTGCCGTCTTTGCACTCCAGAGCACGACAGTGACGTTCAGTGGACAACGAAAGTGGTGTCTGCAGTGAAGAAATAATGCCTCATGTGGAGGCAACGGCTCAGCAGCAAAAACTAATGGTTTATGTCGAACGTCTGCCAGAAAATAACTGCAGCCAAGCTGATGGTAGTGAGCCGTCTACAAGAGTGTGTCGCTTTCCAACATCTCAGAAGTTTGAAGTAGAAGAGACACACTATTTCAGTAAATAAACTTCAATAGACTACAGTAAATACAGTGTTTGAGTGCCAGAAAAATGTTTCTTGTTAGAGCCAAAAGATTTGTATATTATAGCACATATCAAACATCTTGCTTTCAGTAGAATATTTCGAGATTATCTTGATTTTTCGGTAACTTGGGTAACATCTTATGCCACCTAGCCTTGATAAATGAGAGTCTTGTGCACTGGGCACACAGGCAGTCAGTATGAATCTGCAATATTCGTTATGAAAGACTAATTATTATTTTGAAAATATACGTTAGCTTCACCTGAATTGCATAAAAGTGGTGCCAAGTCAAAAAAAAGTATTGTCGATACTACAATACTTCCTAAAATAAGTAGTTTCACACAGACACAGAAAACCACACACACACACACACACACACACACACACACACACACACACACACATGTACATGCACATCTGAATTTTGCACAATGTCCAGAAGTATTCTCTCTAACAATCTAGTAACCTAACAGTAACAGTAACGTTAGAAATACATAAGCGTCTGAAATTCTGTCTCATTGGTGCTATACCTATCATCTCTCTCTCTCTCTCTCTCTCTCTCACACACACACACACACACACCCACACACACACACACCCACACACACACACACACACACACACACACACACACACACACACACAGCTTCAAAAGTTACGTAATGATTGTAACTTACTGTATTCCCACATCCATATTAATTACCAAAAATACGTAAACACCTAAACTTTTGCCTCATCGGTGTAGTGCATCATCAGTAACTGCTCAAAAATCACAGTCTTGTCTAACTTATAGTATTTCCCACGTCAAAAATATACAAGCACGTAACATTCTGCCTCTTAAGTAAATTTACGTATATCTTTTCATACTCCACTAAAAATAATACCAATCAGTAAATTTCATCTCTCTCTCTCTCTCTCTCTCTCTCTCTCTCTCTCTCTCTCTCTCTCTCACTCTTCTTCTTCTTCTTCTTCTTCTTCTTCTCTTTCACTCACTCTCTCTCTATATGTGATGGTTACTTGAATCAGGCATCATGCAAATAATATATTAGGGAGGGGAAAGTGAGGGGAAAAACCAAAATACTCTAAATATAAATATACCCACACACATGCTAGAGATCTCAGGCTTTCATCATCATCACGATATCTGTCCATAGAATGCAGTGTATGAGCAAATCACAGATTGCTGTGACCGAATGGTGATTGCTCATAATTCTTAAGGAATCCAATGAATTGCATTAATGAAGCAGTCGTGATTGGCAATGTGGTAGCCTGTTCAACCGCTTTTCTTACAATTTCTTCGACGGAGTTATGAGCATTATCTTACCTGTTGTAAGATGGGTAACTGTCAAAGAAAGATCAAAAACGTAACGCAGTTTTCAGTAATGATTTAAATTTCAGTGTAACCATAACAAACTATGAACTTTTGCAAGTTTCAATAAAAATGAACTAATCCTGATTGCTCAGGATCTGCTTCTTCCCATGACACCAGCACTTATGATTTGATATAGAATTTTCGCCAATTTTACCTTGCTCCTCCCCTCCCCCTCTTCTCCCTCCTCCCCCTCTTCCCCTCCTCCTCCTCCATCTCCTCTTCCTACTCCATTTCGTCTGTTATAAGATCAACAACGCTGAAAGAAAAATCAAAATCATGAGATAATGCATTTTCCAGTCACTGCTTAAATCAAATGTAATTATAACAAACTGTGAACTCTTGTAAATTTCAATAAACATGAACATATCTTGAATGTTGGAATCTTCTTAATCTCATAATAACATACACTATTAACCTCCTCTTCATCTGTTGTGAGATCAATAACAGGCAAAAGAAGAGAACAAATCATAATGTATTACAATCAGAATCTGAAGCTGAATGCAATCTGGTGTATAGCCTTGCATTAGAGGGAAACGTGGATGATAAGCAGTTCATATAAATATAGTATAGGAGCTTTTGAAATATTGTACTACTACGTTAAATATTAGACGGGTAGATCATGTAACTAATGAGGAGATAACTGAAGAGAAGCGCAGCATGAGAGAAAAGAAATTTGTGGATCAACTTGACTGAAATCAAAGAATCATCCATTTAGTGTTTTAGAAGGAGACCAAGAGAGGAAAAGAGTAAGCAGGTTCAAATAGATGTAGTCCGCAGTAGTTAATTAGAGATGAAGAGATGTTTACGATTTACGATCATTGTTCATCCTCCTCTCCTTGCCCAGCCTGCAGCATCAAACGTGATACATGCTTGTGGATATACATTAACAGTTAGAAGATGAGCGCTAATAAATACCTGACTATCCCACAGTATTCCCCTCCATCTGTCTGGAGAGCACGTGTGTAGGCTAAAGAGAAAATGAGCTGATGACACAGACATCACACCCTCATGTGGCTGTAACACGATCTGGACCTGCTTACTAAATTCAAAAAAAAAAAAAAAAAAAGTTTGGATGTTATATTAACATCCGCAGATTTGAGCGCAGCTGAGACGCTAGAGAGAAAGCTTTTCCATGGATGGCCTTTGGGGCTATTGCAGTGTTAGATAAAATACTTCTCCGTATGAAGAACTTGATAACTCAGCAGAAGCAAACAGCTTAGGACTGTTTTTATGGTCACACCTACAAGCGGCACATGATAAGACACGACTCTCGCTACAGACTACTGTGTCTATATCGGCATGGGTAGTATTTTTACACCGTGAACACGAACCTATGATGAAAATGATGGGTCATCATAGAACGAAATTTTTCAACACAAAGCAAGAAAGCTTCTCCCCCTCTCTCACCCTTCTCTCTCTCTCTCTCTCTCTCTCTCTCTATATATATATATATATATATATATATATATATATATTCTTGCTTTGTGTTGAAAAATTTCGTTCTATGATGACCCATCATTTCCATCATAGGTTCGTGTTCACGATGTAAAAATAGGTTGGTGTTCACGATGTAAAAAAACTACCCATGCCGAAATTCTAAGCACTTGCAAGCAATAGTTCAGAACTTATTAGCAATTGATAAATGTTTAGAATGCTAATAAACTGCCACTTTGAATTACATCTAGTCGAATACATTTCGAGGATCAAATTTAAAGTCCTGTCATCATTAACCCGATCTCAGAATAAGTGCTTAAAATTACGCTCATCTTGTTTGAAAGTGATAGAGGTAAAAGCTGTGTAAATTATCATGACACCTCATGCCGCTGCTGTGGAAACAACTCAAATGAAGACGTCTTTGCGGTGCTCTACCTCTGCGTTGAGTGAACCCGTACGCCACATGCCCATCAATCAAGCCTTCGTTAGTAAACATATGCGTGTTGCCGTGTATCACTGTTATGTAAAGTAAGAGTAAAGTCGTGGAGGTGGTGTAAAAGTACGCCTCGTGAAACGTACGCATCACGTTTTCCAGTCCCTAAATTAGAAGTTCACCATTATCCCGCGAGGCAGCGCATACGTCACCATCTTCTCAGTTCTGTTCTGGAACCCCGTGGCAGCCGGACACTTAAGACTGAAGAAAGTGTGGTATGTCACCTTCATACATTTTCAGCGTAAACTTTGCATGGTTTTGACTGAGTGGTACGTGAGTCTAAATCTATTGAAAAGTTAGATAAATTTGATACAGGCTCTGGCCGCCATAAGCTTCCAGTACACTCCTTGATCTTTAGGACTTAACTGTGTGCGTTATCTGTAGACTGCCGAAGAAGAAAATAGCAAAATAGGGTACAAGTACATAGGTCGACTGGTGTAGAAGTTCGCAGTGCTTACTTTTACCCCATCAAGAAACTAGTTATTAAGAAATATTCTGTTAACTTGACTATATGTGAGAACTTCATAAAAAGGTGTATTGTTGTCATGGTTTGATGAAGCATAATTATACTTAGAGTCTTTGTTCTCATTTATCAGTCTTTAAGTTTAGTTCTCCATTTTCATTTTTACTTTCATGACCCTGTTTGCTCACTCGCATTGCAAATTGCGAACTGTGTACTGAGAAGCATTGTGAAAATTGTTAAGATACATCGCCAAGCACGTCAAATGAAACTTGAGTTTTGACAGTCACATGATTATTCCATAAATTATAGAACACTGACATTAATAAATTCTGCTTAGAGCAGCATCTAGAAGCATGTGCAACAGAGGTAGAGTTCCATAACAGATCTACTATAATAGGAGACTGGTAGAACCAGAAAGGAACAGGAGCAAATACCACTGATGCTAGATGACACATTAGTAACCGATGAGCATAGTGTGGCAAATCTATTTATCAAGTACTTTATATCCATTACTGATAGAATGAGATTGTCAGGATCAGTAAATAATGCCCTTGAATATCTGAAACTAGCCTTTACAAATAGCTTCAGGTACATGAATATGTCGCTCACTTCACCAAAAAAAATAACTTCCATAATAAAATCTTTAAAAACAAAGTATTCTAGTGGTTACGATGAAATATCAACAAAGTTAATTAAGGCATGTTCTTATGAGTTTAGTATAATTCTAAGTTACTTGTGTAACCAGTCAATTATAACTGGGACATTTCCTGCCTGGCTAAAATATGCAGATGTTAAGCCTCCATTCAAGAAAACGGGTAAAGAGATACCATCAAACTACAGACCGATTTCACTTTTGCCAGTATTCTCAAAAATTTTAGAACAAGTAATGTACAGGCAGCTTCTCAACCATCTGACCACAAATAACATATTATCAAAAACACAGTTTGGATTTCTGAAGGGTTCTGATATCGAGAAGGCTATTTACACCTACAGTGAAAATGTACTTAATTTATTAAATAACAAGTTACAAGCAGCAGGTATTTTCTGTGATTTGTCAAAGGCATTCGATTGTGTGAACCACAATATCCTTTTAAATAAATTAGAATTCTATGGTGTCACGGGCAGTGCTGCAAAATGGTTCAAGTCATACCTCGCTAACAGGAAACAAAGGGTGTCAGTGCAAGGAACTAGTGAATTATGTCATCAGTCATCATCAGAATGGGAAGAAATTACATGTGGTGTCCCACAAGGATCCATCTTAGGGCCATTGCATTTTCTTGTGTACATTAATGATCTCTCATCAGTTACACTGCCAGAAGCAGAGTTCGTTTTGTTTGCAGATGACACAAGTATTGCAATAAATAGTACGTCGAGTGTAGTTCTAGAAAGCTCTGCTAATGATATTTTCATGGATATTAATAAATGGTTTAAAGCCAACTCACTGACATTTAATTTCGAAAAGACTCAGTATATGCAATTCAGAACCTGTAAGAGATTTCCACCCAGCATATGAGAAATTTGTTAACATCGAGTATAGATTTAAGTGTCAGGAAGTCGTTTCTGAAAATATTTGTATGGAGTGTAGCCATGTATGGAAGTGAAACATGGACGATAACTAGTTTGGACAAAAAGAGAATAGAAGCTTTCGAAATGTGGTGCTACAAAAGAATGCTGAAGATAAGGTGGGTAGATCACGTAACTAATGAGGAGGTATTGAATAGGATTGGGGAGAAGAGAAGTTTGTGGTACAACTTGACTAGAAGAAGGGATCGGTTGGTAGGACATGTTTTGAGGCATCAAGGGATCACAAATTTAGCATTGGAGGGCAGCGTGGAGGGTAAAAATCGTAGAGGGAGACCAAAAGATGAATACACTAAGCAGATTCAGAAGGATGTAGGTTGCAGTAGGTACTGGGAGATGAAGAAGCTTGCACAGGATAGAGTAGCATGGAGAGCTGCATCAAACCAGTCTCAGGACTGAAGACCACAACAACAACAACAATATGCATAAAGTATGAAGAAGAGCAGATAGAAGAGGTTGACAGCCTTAAATTCCTGGTATTACAACTTGATAATAAAATCAGTTGGGAGGAGCACACCACAGAACTGGAGAAACGCCTTATCAAATCTGTATTTGCAATTCGAGTGATAGCAGACATATGCGACATAAAAATAAAAAGCTTGCCTGCTTTGCCTACTTTCATTCAATAATTTCATATGGTATAATACTTTGGGGTAATTCTTCAAGTCAAACAAAAGTTTTCAGAGTCCAAAAGAGTGTAATACGTATTATTTGTGGAGTAAATTCACGGACGTCCTGTAGAAACCTCTTGAAAGAACTGGGTATACTAACTACTGCCTCTCAGTATATTTACTTCTTAATGAAATTTGTCCTAAATAATATATCTCTTTTTCCAGCAAACAGCTCAATTCATACATACAATACCAGGAACAAAAATGATCTGCACAAGGACTTAAAAGCACTTACTTTAGTTCAAAAAGGGGCCCACTACTCAGGAACACTCATCTTCAATCATTTTCCAGCAAACATAAAAAATTTAGTTACAAATAAAGATCAGTTTAAAAGGAGCCTGAAAGACTTACTAGTGGCCAACTCCTTCTACTCCATTGATGAATTTTTTAATAGAAACAAATGATGTATTGTATATATTCATGCTATTAGTATTGTTATTTCAGCTTAAAACAACTGACATGTTCCACATCCACGAGGATCTCCTCAGCACGAATCAATGAACGAAAAACTAATCTATTCTAATCTAATCCTAATAATAATAGGCTGCAGAGCAGACGAGCGTTCAGTGCGCACAAGTATGTCTAAAAATTTATTTACCATCAAAGTTCATGTCCATTGTAAGGCACAGTGAGTGTCAGAATGTTTTTGTGAAAATATCCGTATCAGTACTGAGACTTCATACCAGTAAAAGATTGCATTAAAGTGCTGTCTTCTGAATTTCAAGTAGTGTGATCAGAAAGTCAGATGCGTTAATTTTTATGTTGATTTGCTTTGTAATTATAGTAACATTTCTGATGCAGAGATTGTTTGCCAGACTAAAGATAAAGATTAACAATATTCAGGGCCAACATTTCAATCTGAGTCATTCTGTTTTGCAGTCAGATGGCATATGTAAATTTCATTGAAAATGAAATGCTTTCTCGCAGTCGTATTGTTTCATCGACCGGTTACTGTGGATTTCACATCTTGTAGCGTGATCACTTATTTTCGTTCAAAATTAATTTTCCACATATTCCTTTTGCCCTGGAATGAGATTTACATATTTAGATGTCAAAATAATATTCACACGTAAGTTCCTGTGTTCAGCTGCTTTCCTTTTCCGTGACTGAGACTAAAGAAGTAGTTTTACCTTCAGGGTAGTCACTACCTTTGTCATATAAAAAATTAGTACCTGCATACGTATATATTAGTCTTTAAGTTGTATTATGCGTAATGAATGGTTGTTTGAACATGACATTGAAATAATATGTCTAATGTACCTTCCACAGGTCCCAAGTGGAATGATCGTAATTTTTTTAATGAACACTATATGAAAGAATCATTTTACGAACACTAATGCACTGAATTTAAAATAAAAAAGTTTTATTTATTTATAAGGTAATAAACATCTAATAGAACTACGATAATACTTATTTACAATGAACATATTACTGCAGTGAAATGCTGCGGAAGTTAGATTGTACTTACACACACACACACAATTATTTACAATGAACACATTACTGCGCTGAAATTGTGCAGAAGCTATATTGTACTTTATATATATATATATATATATATATATATATATATATATATATATATATATACACGCACACACACACACACACACACACACACACACACACACATCAGTTGGTTCTACTGAGAAATTCCTCAATGGAGTAGAAGGAGTTGGCCACCAATAAATCCTTTAGGCTTCTCTTGAAGTGAATTTCATTGGTTGTTAAGATTTTTATGGCTGCTGGCAAGTTATTGAAAATGTGTGTTCCTGAGTATAGTTTTCTCATGTATGGATATTTTCGTTTTAGGGAGCAGGAAAGCGAGGAAATGGATGGAAGTTTAAGGTCAATTGCAAACGTAGATTCTCCAGCCGGAGGAAAACGAAGAAAGTACAGTGAAATACGCATGATTTGTTATATGTAAGGAAGAGAGAAGGTGGTTGAAAATCCTGGGAAAAACACCTACCTAAAAGTCACAGAAACTATAACCAAGCGCTCTCAGTAGGGAGATGGTTAGTGCCAGCTTTCGCTTCGTTTACTACGTGGTGATGATTCTGTTAGAAACTGAAAAAAATGCAAAGCATATGGTATCCTAGCTGCTACAAAAATTTCACTCATAAGAAAAGGTTACAACTGTGTGACAATAGTTTTCTAACGAAACAAGGTGAAGAAGTGACTCAAGCAGAGGATCCGTTGCCTCTAAGTCTTTTACATGACGTCAAACATCACAATATGTTAACTAAAAATAGTTTTTTCTGTGATTCCGAAGTAACTGGAAAACACTAGTTGCACTATGTTTTTATGATGAAGGTGGGGCTAATCTGAAAAAGGCGCTGAGTAGTGGGAATCAAACGTGAATTGTGAGACTGAATAAGTCCTATAGACGCGCACGCCATTGATGTATTGTATCACGATGCACGTTTGGCCAAAAATGTAACACAGTTCTACGTAAACACAAGTTCAGAAGAAAAACATAAGTCAACGGCAATTATTACTTGAAATATTGAATGTATGAATGTGATAGAGCAGTTTCTTGAGGAAGGATACGTCACATGTTTAGCGATCTCTTCAAGACGTATTTAAATTTATGTCATTCCAGTGGACTGGAACCATCTTTAAAGATTATGACAAGGAAAGAACTGAAAACGTTTCTCGAACAACGAATTCCAGAAATAATATTTTCTGCTCCAAAGCGAAGAAATTAATCTGAAAGCGTTTGTCTCAAGTGTACCAAGGATGCAATTGCAGCGAATCGTGAAGACGACATTACTGACGAAGATTTTAAAGTATCTTTTGCACCTGCCAAAGTGATCCGAAAATCTGCAATGAATACCAATAGCTGGAATTTTAATGGAAGTTTGAAAGTAGAATCATATCAAATAGCGGAACAGCTTTTGGTTTTTTTCAAATGGCGTCTTATTGGAAAAGGTTCAGTAATTACAAAGAAAAACGGAATTAATGAAATTGATTTCCATGCTAATTGTTTTCATCGAACACTAATCTACGAATGTTTATCAAACAGACAACTCACAAGATTATAAGATAAAAGTAAACACACCCGGGAACCTCCACTCCAAGCTTCTGGTCTGTCTGTGTATCAGTTGACTCGAAACTCAAATCTTGTAAAATAGCACTGGAATTTCAGTGCACTATGCACGTGTTTGGGACATAGTGAAGAAGATAGACAAGACTGTAATTTTTAAGATGAATGTAAGTTTATCTGCCGCCGGATGTGACTGAAGGAAAATTTATTCATTGCGCCATGGGTAATATAGACTTCCAAGAAAATACACCAAATGGGAAAAATACCTAATGGTACAGTCATAACTGGAGTCCAGAAAGTGAAGAAGATCACGAACAGGACACCTCGTACTGTGTCCCGACGCTGAAAAAATTTTTGTTCCAGAAAACATATATCCATTGATGCCCTATTCTGTTTCCAAAATCAGTAAATCAAAAAGCCTTAGAATGAACGCTCACTCGCCTTCTTCAGAAAAACACCAATGTCTCAGAGAAGCAGCAATCCAAGACACATGCTTGTCTGATCATACCGCATTTTTCATTAGTAAACTTAGTAGTGCTGGGCTATTGAGCAATTTATCAGGCACAAAGCGACGTAAAAACGAACAGGGTCCAATAAATGCCTTTAGCTACTACTGTGCTCTGAGAACTGGAAAATTCTGTATTGTGTTTATTTCACGAAGGTCAGATGTTATTCCTGAATAACATATAATGCATCCTAGAAATTTAATTTCCTCCTGGCCGAATTTCGATTTTTATAGGTTGGCTGCCACTTCAGCCAGTGAAAATTTACTTGAGGTGCAAGCAAGTAAAGATGCTCCTCCTACATAGAGTCTCGGTCTATGTAGCAGCTCTAATCCCTGAACTGTATCTAGTGCAGCAATGAACACACTGGAACTACGTTGACCCCAAAGGGCAATAAACGAAATGGCAACTTCTCCCAGCATTGACGAAAGACAAATACTTTCTAGGTTCATTGGACAATAGGACCTGCCAGTAGATAATCTCAGACGGATGCTAAGCAGAAAATGTACTCCATGAAATTTATGCAATAGATCTTCTAAATTTTCAGACTGTATACAAACTGGCACAATTATTTTGTTAGTGGCACGTGTATCCAAGTGTAAACGAATTTCACTATTAGGCTTATCTACTGCTAGTAATGGACAACAGTATGGGGAATGATATGGTTCAATGATATACCAATGAAGATTCATTTTATTTCTTGAGCAACAGCATCCCATTTCGCCCACTGTGTGGAGTAAGATATGTGGCGAAATGTGTCATGTGGCATCACGTCCATGTGGTACACTTGTGTATTTATTAAATACCGTAGAAGTATGTTTCTTGATTTTAGCTGTTGTTATGAACTGAGATGGGATGATTCCATTACATTACCATGAATGTAAGCTTAGTTATTTTCACTATAAGAATTATTTTCAGGTGCACTCTTCGTTTTCGAGAATTTTGTCCTAATATTCTGGTAGTATTTATCACGATCGACTGGAATGACTACGACATCTTCGCTCTCAGTGGTCAAATAGCATTTACCCAAAGTATAGTCTAATTCTTCACAGAAAAACTCTATGACATGGAAACATTCGAATACGAGACCCCTCAAAATTACGATAAGCCTTAACACAATTCCACTTATTATTAAAACAACCACTTTTATCTGCCACTTGACATGTTGCGACTTTGAACCTAGAGCTCCAATTATATGACAGTTCTGTACTAGGTAATCAGCACTTTGTGTATTTCCTTAATCTTATTGAATAAATTCTGTGACACAACATTAACAAAAACACCTGTGGCTGGATTAACTGAAGTACGAATTTGCCCAACCATGACATTAATGGAAAGTTGAATTAATACTTGTGGGTTATTAGAATACATGATGATCCATACTCTATTCATTTCTTGTATCGGTTCAATCTCGATATCTTGACAGTTCAATATGAATGCCTTGACTGCCCCCACCACATCAATACACAAGCGTTGGAGGAATTAATTACGTCGGTGTTAGTTTATCTGTTTGGGAATCCTGTATGGGATCGATAAAGCAGTGCTTTCCCGTTGCCTTTTGCATCCTCCTGCCGTTGACCATGTTAATGGTTCCTCCGCCTTTCGGAACAATTTCTCACCCTTGGGACAAGGGGGGGGGGCTTCTTTACCCACTCATCTGCCCCTTACTGGCCGTTGGCACTTGGTAAGATTGGTCTCCTTATATCGCGAGCCATTCGGTTAACAGCCATGTGTTAGAAAAGGAAATGAAAATGAAAGACACCCTCGGGCCTCAGAACCTAATACCGTCGTGGTTAAAGCAGTTACAGTTGGCCAAGAGAGGCCGACAGGAAATAAGAAAGCAGAAGTCTGTCACAAGTAAGAGGAAGCAATGCCAGATTTATCTAAGGGCCCGTGTGGTTGCCACCCACATACTCCCAAGAAGGGAGCCCCCTGCGTGGGGTGCTAGTTTGACGAAGCTTTATTATTGGTAGCTGGCGGTGGCTCATTGGTCACTTTTAAGCGTACGTGGGTATAATGTTTATGAATCATCTTTACTTGAAACTTCCTGGCAGATTAGAACTTCGAGTCTCGGTTGGGCACACAGTTTTAATCTGCCAGGAAGTTTCATATCAGCGCACACTCCGCTGTAGAGTGAAAATCTCATTCTGGGATCATCTTTATTTATTTAGTGCTATCCGAATTTGCCTCTGTTTAACTGCGCGAATAATATCCCTAATACCGTTTGCACCAAATTTGAATGATAATTTCTGTTAATAAAAGCTTTTATTCTCAATAAGTGGTTTACGACCTACGGAAATGATAATAAAATTAATTATAGTATGTGATCAAATAACAAATTTACTAACTAAACACAGGACGAGCAATGTTACTAACCTAAGATATTACAACACCAATCAAATTAACTCCCTACACTAACTATCTTACCATTGGGACAACAGAAACTCTATTCGTTACCGCGTCCCTTTCCGCAACTTATGTTGGTTCATCCGACTCACGCAAGTCGTTGTTCTACTGAAGCCCCACCTAGGCGGCTAGAGAATCAGAGAGCTCAAGCAAAGAGCTAGTGGAACACGTTACTCGTTTACAATTACAGTACTCTACTTTGCCAGCTGCTTGCGCTAATATCGGCATAATTCAGTGCGAAGATTACGACCGTCGTCCCAGACAGCGGCGTGATGTCTTTCCCCTGTGAAAGCTCGACTTCACCTAAAGACGTGGACGTGACTTCAGTCCCAAAACTCCTGACCGTTAGTCGCTCAATTGCGGAGTCCGTCACGAGTCGATACACAGTCTACTTGCACAAATGCCAGGAGTAGTTGGTAGACTCAAGTGCGCGGCAGCAAAGGCACACTTAATGTTGCATTCGAACGGCACAAGTGAGCACAAATCTGTTTTCTCTTCTCAGAGCAACAGGTTATCCTGCTTTTGTGGAGATGTATGCACTAACTCTGAACAATTTGAGAGGGATCGCTGGTCGCAGTGCCAGCAATATCTACAAACCTATGTCTAGGCCTCCACTCGCCGACCAGGCACTCCCTGTCTGCCCAACATCACACCAACACCTCTAGTTGCCGCCATACTTTCCGGTTCCTCTCACATGCATCCCTACGTGTTTTTGGCCATTCAGGTGTCTGAAATTTCGCGCGGTTCTCCTACCTTTTATGGGCGCGCCGTATTTGTTTCCCATTCTAACCGTTGTATTGCCGCAACGGTGAGAAACAGTCCCTCTCTGTCTCGCATGTACGGCTCTCTCTCTCTCTCTCTCTCTCTCTCTCTCTCTCTCTCTCTCCTTCCACCTGCGGCCAAAGCACCCGCCGTGTGAAGCTCCGACCAGCCGCCAGCCACCTCGCATGTTCTACAGCTCAAAACTGCTCTTTCCTGTGTCCGTCCCAACCACCTTCCCAATGATAATGTGCAAAGTACTGAAAATCTTACTTACCAGTATGAACCTTGGCTTTGCTATTAGTATTATTCTGCCTAACGGCTATACCTGTCCGCGTGGTATTTATAATTTATTTCCTGAATAAATCTCATGTAAGGTGCTGTAAAATCTGCCACTTTGCATATCATACCCCTCAGCAAACAATTTTCGACTTTTATCCGACGAATACTGGTAGTGTTGACTGATGGCAAGCTTGAAATTATTCTATTTTTATTTCATTTATTTACTGATTTTTACTGACTTCCAATGTGCTAACCTGCCACATTTATCCAGATTTGCGTGGAGACTACCTCTAAAAGATACTACATTCAAAAATTTAAACTGTGGTCGTCAATTACTTGTCTACTGGTCACCTCTTGATAGAACTTCTTGTTCTGTGACTCGTTGTGGATACATGTCTAATCAGATGACCTAGTGAGCAATAAAGTATCAAAAATATTTAAAACAAATCAGACTAATAGTAAACAGTGTAGCTGTCTGCCTGTACTGCTATGGTAGTCCCCCACCTACTTATTTGAGGCCTCAGACGTACCTCATACGTAACAGCTACCACACGCATTCATCCCTCACATACTTCTGTTATCTTCCGCACACATTCACTTATCTTAACCCAGAAACTTAATTATGCATGACTACTTATTACCTGTGGCCATCCACCCTTAAATTTCTTATTTTGATATGGAATGTGACACAAAATTTAAATATGCAAAATTATTAATCTTAAATAAAATACAAAGATGAAACATGACAACTCTATAATATTACGATTTCGTTATCTGCTGTTTCTTTCCAAGATTATTTTGATATGAAAACAATGACAAAACGAGAGAAACAACAGTATCATGACTTATCTCTGTGTTCAATTCTTGTGGCCTGTACATTTACTGTTAATTTCAAAGACATGAAACTTTACAACCAAGCTAGCAGTATCACTTGAGTTAACTTAAAAGAATGATTCTACGGTGACCTGCACACTTTTCTGGAGTGGTATTAAATCGTACAACAAGCAACATCACAAACTGGTCAACTTTAACAACTTTACATGGCATTTTCTTACGTGATGTGCATTTGCATTTATAGAATGACTTAAAAGGTGTAATGGGGATTGAAGTATTATCACCAGCAAACATCATAAAAACAGAGCACACTCGCGCTACAAGCGGTATCCGCAAGAATATCGTCTTTTACTGGCAACATTTAACTCTAACATCGATATCAAAACATAAAAATAAAATTATACTTTTCATGAACTGAATGGAATATAAAACAAAAGTATAAGGAAACATCAAAATACAGACAACATGTTACACAATATTTGAAATTATATGAAAATGGTGATATGTAAAACAAAACAAAAACATCTGTGATGAGACATTAAGAAATTATGTGAAAATGACACCAAGTAAAACAAAATACGTTTGACAAGACATTACAGATACGAACTTGAGTGAAAACATTAATAATATCGCACAATACTTATGGCTTAAATCCATTCTGAAAAAAGTTAAACGGCAACTTGTACCTAAAAAGTCTTTGCTACAATTAGTCTTCCCAAATGTAAATGACTCTTGTCCAAAAACATTTGTAAAAACATTGTGGTAACACATCTATAAATAACTCCACAAAACATCAAAATTAATAGTGAAATTCTGCAATGGCGAAATATGCCCAAACTTTATAACAGGGTAATGGCAACTAGTGCCCAAAACAAAACAAACTTGTGAAAACACATAATTCGAACGGTAAGCTTAAATACAAAAATCACCCCAAAACATCAAAATTAATAGTGAAATTCTGAAATGGCAACATGTGCCCAAACTTTATAACGGGGTAATGGCAACTAGTGCCCAAAACAAAACAAACTTGAGGAAACACATAATTAGAATGGTAAACTTAAAAACGAAAATTATCGCAAAACACCAGAAGTAATAATGAAGTTCTGCACTGACAACTTGTGCCCAAACTTTATGGAAGCTTGACTGATAAGTTTGCAGGTCTGACATTTGCTCCTACGAAGTCGACAGAGAATTGTGTCGTTGTGAGAGATGCTCACTAATGAGGTCTTTTAGTTATTCATGGGTGTTCTCTGGTATTTTCTGTACTGGGTGTGTGTGGTGACCGTACCAGCGCCTCTATTACCCATGTAAAACACTGTGAGGTGCCACTCTGTGCCAATTGTTCGGCTCCGTCGAAGACCTGGGCCACCCAGATCAGCTATGCGCCACGTGAAAGCTCTCTCTTTCAATGCGGCTACCTGTACTAGGCTGAGGGCAATCGTCGAGGCCACCACTGTTCTTTCCGCTACGGTTTTCCTGTACGAACTACCACAGCCGTCTAAGTTTTCAGTTGCAATACATTCACGTATGTGAAGGGATTGAATTAAGTAAAAATGGAAAACAAATCTAGAAAAGTGTCTTGAGCATCTCTACGTTAAAAACTAAATTGATTAACTTTATAAAAAATGTCTTGAAAATAGATTTTGCGACTAGCAAATCTCACATAATCTAAGTATGACATATGATCTTACCGCTTAAGAAAGTATATTTAGTATAGAGTATGAAAAAACACAAGGTGAGGATTCTCCATTCTGTCGCATTCGTAGATAGATGTTAATGTATTAGTGTTATATACCATGCAAGTCATGCTCACAAACTACTAGTTAGTCCTGTTCTAAGAAAAATGAAAACTTCCTTTTAACACACTTGCTGTCTAGCGTGCAGCTACTCCATTGGTCAGAATACCTATCCCCACTACTTCCTCTGAATACACAAACTGCACTGTTACGAACTTTTCCTTTGAAATGAATTTTTTTAAACGTTAGTTGTCGAGTTGGTGATGGATTGCATACGTACAGATATTTCCCAAAAACTTCTAATTATCCCAACGAAGAGTGCACCTGACTATACAGTTTTGCCATTCACAAGCTATCCTTCCTCTTCCGTCTAATGTCCTGTGCCCTTGCATTCTTCTGTCGCATCCACCCAATGCATCAAGCCCTCCTCCACAAATTCTTACATCACGGTTGTCTTTAACGTGTCTTGCCATTGAGATAAACCGTAACCTCACTCTTTCCTCTGCAAAGAGCCCACCTACTTCCACTGAGCTACCTTATGCCGGGTCCTGGCAAAAATGCAAGTCGCTGACTTGCCCAAGGCACACCAAACAGTACTACTCAATAGGCCAAACACTTAGTAATTATGCAAAATCGTATTTGTGAAGGCGTACCATGCATCCTAACACGTCTTCCTCTTAACCTATTTGACTTACCCGAAACAACTGTCTGTATGAGCCTCCTCCTATATTACCATGCCATGGGAAAGAGAGGAAATCTATTCATGGCTCAAAAACACACCTAAGTAACACAGTATCCGCAAACATAACCAAAATATGAATTTACGCTTCAAAACATAATTATTCAGTGCTCAGATTACCTTAGCAACTATGATATTTACCAAAATTTTCTTCCTGACTTGCACAGTTGTACATTTTACATTTCACGTTTACACGTTTACACGTTTCAAACTTACTAACTTCTACACATTTATTCCAACAAATGGATGACATGATGCACACCGAGAGATTTTCCGAACTTCAGACTTTCGAGCTCAACAAAATTCGCAGAGGTGATCCTCCGTACTCATATAGGTTCACATGGGCAGCTGTACCTGTACACGTGATCCAAGCTCTCTTTGACTCAATGCCCAGGCGTATCTAGGCCGTTATTAAGGCCACAGATGGTTATTCTGGTTACTGATTTCTCAATATATATGCACCAAAATTGCGTGAAAATGTAATCACATGTCAGTTCTAGTATAATATTTTTGTCCAATGAAAGGGATGTACCTTTCTACTGAAAGACAAAATAACAAACTTATTAACTTCTACACATTTATTCCAACAAATGGATGACATGATGCACACCAAGAGATTTTCCGGACTTCAGATTTTCGAGCTCAACAAAATTCGCAGGGGTGATCCTCCGTACTCATATAGGTCCACAGTAGGCCACAAAGAATTTATGACACAGTCTTTTCTGCCGGTTAGACAGACGGTCAGATTTCACGAGGACTTTCTGGCCTATCTGAAATTCCCTGACAGTTGCCTTTCTGTCTGCTTGTCCTTTGCGTCTCTGCCTTGCTATTTTTATATTCTGGAGCACCTGATGTACGATTACCTTGTGCCTAAGTCTGGGTCTTGGTGGGAAATCTACACTGTCACTTATTACACTACTGGCCATTAAAATTGCTACACCACGAAGATGACGTGGTACAGAAGCGAAATTTAACCGACAGGAAGAAGATGCTGTGATATGAAAATGATTAGCTTTTCAGAGAATTCACACAAGGTTGGCACCGGTGGCGACACCTACAACGTATTGACATGAGGAACGTTCCCAACCGATTTCTCATACGCAAACAGCAGTTGAGCGGCGTTTCCTGGTGAAACGTTGTTGTGATGCCTCGGGTAAGGAGGAGAAATGCGTACCATCACGTTTCCGACTTTGATGAAGGTCAGATTGTAGCCTATCGCGATTGCGGTTTATCGTATCGCGACACTGCTGTTCGCGTCGGTCGAGGTCCAATGACAGTTAGCAGAATATGGAATCGGTGGGTTCAGGAGGGTAATACGGAACGCCGTGCTGGATCCCAGTGGCCTCGTATCACTAGCAGTCGAGATGACAGGCATCTTATCCGCAGGGCTGTAACGGATCGTGCAGCCACGTCTCGATCCTTGAGTCAACAGATAGGGACGTTTGCAAGACAACAACCATCTGGACGAACAGTTCGACGACGTTTACAGCAGCATGGACTATCAGCTCAGAGACCATGGCTGCGGTTACCCTTGATGCTGCATCACAGACAGGAGCGCCTGCGATGGTGTACTCAACGACGAACCTGGGTGCACGAATGGCAAAACGTCATATCTTCGGATGAATCCAGGTTCTGTTTACAGCATCATGATGGTCGCATCCGTGTTTGGCGACATCGCGGTGAACGCACATTGGAAGCGTGTATTCGTCATCGGCATACTGGCCTATCATCCGGCGTGATGGTATGGGTTGCCATTGGTTATTCGTCTCGGTCACCTCTTGTTTGCATTGACGGCACTTTGAACAGCAGACGTTACATATCAGATGTGTTACGACCCGTGGCTCTACCTTTCATTCGATCCCTGCGAAACCCTACCTTTCAGCAGGATAATGCACGACAGCATGTTCCAGGTCCTGTACGGGCCTTTCTGGATACAGAAAATGTTCGACTGCTGCCCTGGCCAGCACATTCTCCAGATCTCTCGCCAATTGAAAACGTTTGGTCAATGGTGGCCGAGCCACTGGCTCATCATAATACGCGTCACTACTCTTGATGAACTGTGGTATCGTGTTGAAGCTGCATGGGCAGCTGTACCTGTACACGTGATCCAAGCTCTGTTTGAATAAATGCCCAGGCGTATCTAGGCCGTTATTAAGGCCACAGATGGTTATTCTGGTTACTGATTTCTCAATAGATATGCACCAAAATTGCGTGAAAATGCAATCACATGTCAGTTCTAGTATAATATATTTGTCCAATGAATACCCGTTCACCATCTGCATTTCTTCTTGGTGTAGCAATTTTAATGGCCAGTAGTGTAATTGCAGAGGATGCTTGTTGTTTAGCACTGTGAGCCCAGGGTAACCTGTCGTGCCGTGTGGCAATTCAGTGATTACGTCTTGGAAGTTTCGCAAGTTCACGTCCCAGGACGCGTGTTTCTTAGCGCAATACACTCTGCAAAGCCGGCCGGAGTGGCCGAGCGGTTCTAGGCGCTACAGCCTGGAACCGCGCGACCGCTACGTCGCAGGTTCCAATCCTGCCTCGGGCATGGATGTGTGTGATGTCCTTAGGTTAGTTAGGCTTAAGTAGTTCTAAGTTCTAGGGGACTGATGACCTCAGATGTTAAGTCCCATAGTGCTCAGAGCCATTTGAACTACACTCCTGGAAATGGAAAAAAGAACACATTGACACCGGTGTGTCAGACCCACCATACTTGCTCCGGACACTGCGAGAGGGCTGTACAAGCAATGATCACACGCACGGCACAGCGGACACACCAGGAACCGCGGTGTTGGCCGTCGAATGGCGCTAGCTGCGCAGCATTTGTGCACCGCCGCCGTCAGTGTCAGCCAGTTTGCCGTGGCATACGGAGCTCCATCGCAGTCTTTAACACTGGTAGCATGCCGCGACAGCGTGGACGTGAACCGTATGTGCAGTTGACGGACTTTGAGCGAGGGCGTATAGTGGGCATGCGGGAGGCCGGGTGGACGTACCGCCTAATTGCTCAACACGTGGGGCGTGAGGTCTCCACAGTACATCGATGTTGTCGCCAGTGGTCGGCGGAAGGTGCACGTGCCCGTCGACCTGGGACCGGACCGCAGCGACGCACGGATGCACGCCAAGACCGTAGGATCCTACGCAGTGCCGTAGGGGACCGCACCGCCACTTCCCAGCAAATTAGGGACACTGTTGCTCCTGGGGTATCGTCGAGGACCATTCGCAACCATGAAGGTGGGCTACGGTCCCGCACACCGTTAGGCCGTCTTCCGCTCACGCCCCAACATCGTGCAGCCCGCCTCCAGTGATGTCGCGACAGGCGTGAATGGAGGGACGAATGGAGACGTGTCGTCTTCAGCGATAAGAGTCGCTTCTGCCTTGGTGCCAATGATGGTCGTATGCGTGTTTGGCGCCGTGCAGGTGAGCGCCACAATCAGGACTGCATACGACCGACGCACACAGGGCCAACACCCGGCATCATGGTGTGGGGAGCGATCTCCTACACTGGCCGTACACCACTGGTGATCGTCGAGGGGACACTGAATAGTGCACGGTACATCCAAACCGTCATCGAACCCATCGTTCTACCATTCCTAGACCGGCAAGGGAACTTGCTGTTCCAACAGGACAATTCACGTCCGCATGTATCCCGTGCCACCCAACGAGCTCCAGAAGGTGTAAGTCAACTACCCTGGCCAGCAAGATCTCCGGATCTGTCCCCCATTGAGCATGTTTGGGACTGGATGAAGCGTCGTCTCACGCGGTCTGCACGTCCAGCACGAACGCTGGTCCAACTGAGGCGCCAGGTGGAAATGGCATGGCAAGCCGTTCCACAGGACTACATCCAGCATCTCTACGATCGTCTCCATGGGAGAATAGCAGCCTGCATTGCTGCGAAAGGTGGATATACACTGTACTAGTGCCGACATTGTGCATGCTCTGTTGCCTGTGTCTATGTGCCTGTGGTCCTGTCAGTGTGATCATGTGATGTATCCGACCCCAGGAATGTGTCAATAAAGTTTCCCCTTCCTGGGGCAATGAATTCACGGTGTTCTTATTTCAATTTCCAGGAGTGTATTTTGAACCACTCTGGAAAGAGCCGCCAAGTCCTTCATAACGCGCTCACTTGGATTGGAACTAGGATGGTACCTGCTGATGTATAACGGTCTGATGTTGTACTGTTGCAATGTGTCTGCCACTTCTGTGAACGGTATTGTGGACCGTTATCTGACAGCATTCATTCGACGCGCCCCACTTGCTGCAAGAAGTCCCGACGCAATGCATTGCTGATGGATGTACCTGTTGCCTTTTTTTAGAGATGTCAGCGTCACAAACTTGGACGTCAACTCAGTTACAACCACAATGTATGTATACCCTCGTGATACTCCAGGCAGGGGTCCCATGAGATATGATGCTGCTGTTTCCCGCAGTTTGGAGGGAACAGTCGGGTACCTGCGTGCGTACCGTAAGTGTTTTGACTCTCTGACAGAGTTTGCATACGCCCAGTACTTTGCGTATTCTCCACTCCATGATTCGAAAGTGACACAGGTGCTTCAACTTTAAGAGGCACATTTTCGGGCCAAAGTGAGCACTACTGAGGTGCGTGTACCAGATTACTTCGTTTACAATATCTGGCACACTCACTACCCAGACGGTGCTATTCACCTTATGCCTGTAGAAAAGTACTCCTTTCCTGAGAAGGTAATGATGCCTGAGCTGCGTCTGTGTCCTATCTCTATATTTTTCTTTCACTCTGAGGAGATGTGAGTCCTTATCTTGTTCCACCTGTATATTCCTCATTGATGCTATTATAAAGTGTTCGAATGCCACCCTTTTTACATAGCAAATCGAGAAGGGTTCGTCCTCAGCATATCTGCCCTCTCGATTCGTGGCTCCGATGGCAGACCGAGACAGTGCGTCGGCGATGATGTTTGTGGGGCCTGGGACGTAGGTCGGTGTGAAGTCATGCTCCTGGAGCATGGAAATCTACCGTCCCAGTCTCCCTGCCGTCAACTTTGCCCTCATAAGAAACTCAAATGCCTTATGGTCTGTGTACATTCAAGTCTTTCGCTCAAATAAGAAATATCTATATTTCTGGAATGCCCAGACCACCGCCAGAGCTTCCAGTTCTGTTTCAGAATAGTTTCGTTCGCACTTCGAGAGCACTCTGCTTCCGAAGGCGATGGTTTTGTGTGTCATCCTCCCATTCTCCATGTATTCCTGAAAGATGACAACACCGAGACCTGTTTGTGAGCTGTCTCTAGACATGCAGAAGTCTTCCGACAGGTTCGGATGTCACAGGATCGGGCCCGCGACCATAGCTGCCTTTAAACTGTGAAATTCTCAGTCCACAATCTCATCCCACACAAGTGGCGTTTTATTGCCGGTCATGGAACACAGTTTTGGGGTGGCTAATTGTTCTACATAAATGAACTTTTTATAAAAATTGACCATTCCCAAAAATCCACGGAGCTCTTTTCTAGTCTGGGGTGTGCCGAATTCAGCTATCGCCGCCAACTTTTCTGCGTCTGGTGATATCCCATCACCTGAAATTATATGCTCCAAGAAAAGTACCTGATTGGCCCTTACACTGGACTTTGTGATATTAACAGTCACCCCATGTGCTCTCACCTTGTCTAGCGGTGCCTTAAGTACTTCGTTGTGTCTACTCCAATTTCGTTCTCCTATCAAAATGTCATCCACATAGCATGTAATCCGTTCACAGAGATAATGGACCAAAATCGTTCCCAGACCGCGAATAAACGCTGCAGAGGACACATTTAGGCCAAATGGTAGGCGTTTGAATTGGAAACATCGTCCAAATGCAATGAAGGCTGTGTACTTCTGACACTCCGGCACCAACTCAATCTGCCAGAAACTGGACCGAAGATCGATGGACATGAATACTGAAAAGCCATGAAAACGTTGCAGTACCTCCTCCAATTTCTCTGGCCGGTCAGTTCCTCTACTATGACTGTGTTTATCTGCTGTAAGTCGAGGACAAGGCGGATAATCCCATCTCGCTTATCCACGACCCGCACCAGGCTATTATATATTGATGTTGTATATTCTATTATACCATCGTCTATCATTTTCTGCCATTCCAGCTGTACTTTTTCTTGATACGCCAGAGGAATAGTGTAGGGCAGTACCCGAAATGGTTGGTGTTCTTCCACCTAGAACCGGTACTGAAATCCTTTGAGGGACCCAGGTTTCGGTAGAAATACCTCGGCGTTGCACTTGAGCATTTCCTCTAATACTGCCCTATCTCTCTCGCTTATTTCAATTAATTTATTTAATTTTTCATCAGTGTCGTGGTAGACTTCACACATTGATGTATCAGCCTAGGTATTACTACTTAGCCCTCGGTCGTAGCGAGAATGTTGGTCAATTTGTTCATTATCCTGATTCTCCAGCCTTAGACAGTGGTGCGGAATCTGACCTTACGTGACTTTCTCGTCAAACCGGATACAGATATCCCCACCTTTTCCTTATACAATGGTACCACGACCCATGTCCATTACTGCCTTCTGCTGTGTAAGAAAATCCATTCCTAGGAGAACGCCTGTAATCAAGTTGGGCACGACAAGAAGATTTGCCACAAGAGGGACATGAACTCTAATATTATCTGACGCGTTATTTCCCTGCTTCTGCCGAGATCGCCCCCCGAATTCTCGTCCTCTGAATTTTTAGCATTGGTGCATTTGTACATACACCACATGACTTATACAGCTGAGATAGCGGACAGCTAACTGCCACTATCCAGAATAGCACTGACTTTAACGTCCCTAATTATTATGTCTACCATGGGGTATAAACCATGTTTATGTTTGATTTCCACTTCTTCCATCAGTAGGTCCCCTACTTCATCATAAGGTAGCATTCGAATGTGATTGTTACCGATTTGGTATCCGGGAGGAGGGGTAGTCACATCTGCTTTCAGTCTTAGTCAATTATGCGTGTTGTTCGGTTGTGGCGCTGGCCCTGGGTGTGGCGGGCGGATCTCAACAACCTGTCCGTCCTCTTGTGGGTGGTGCAGTACGTAAATGTTCTGGAATTGGTTTCTGTGTCCACGGTTACCGCTCCTATTTCCGTCCTGTTCATTTTGGCTATTAAAAGTTTTACTCTGGTACTGAGTATTGTCTCTACGGTTAGCGTTCCAATTCGCATTTTGCCCGTTTTGTCTATTGAACATTTGCCCATTTTACTGTTGTCGATTATCATTACCGCACCAGTTATTTGGGCCCCGGTTCCGATTATTTACCGGATTATCGTTTACTGTTCTGCTGATTGTTACTTTGCGACTGCTCGCCGCTGCTATTTTTCTGTTTGACATGTTGGTACGGTGGCGGCAGCTTAATAAAACACAGTCGAATTATTTTACTGTCACCGCAAGGCATATCTAAATAGTGATTTTTCTTAACCATTTGGTCAAAGAATTTTATTGCGCTCTTAAAGCCTGACCCTTCCATTTCTCTGCATAATTAGTTCTTGCTTGATCCTGTCCTATCTTACTCTCGGCCAGTACCGATTCAAGAAGGCACTGTTACCATTCTGTTCCGGCCAATACGGTGATATTGCTTTCGTGAATTGTTCCAGGAAACCACGAGGATGGAGCGCATTTTCTTTCTCTTTGAAACGATGGAATTTTCGAACTGCAGGATACTGCTCATGATTGAATGCCGTCTCCAACTCTATCCGTTCTCGGTGATCGCGTGTGACGAGGTCAAATGTGTAACTTGGGAGTCACAACGTCTCCGTCATATTTAGTTGGAAACTGACAGCATCATTGGTTCTCTATTTATTTCGGTTGTTCGCCTGCTTCCCGTACAAGGTACGGTGTTTTGCTATACCGATTCTGTTCAACGCGGTACCGACGTCTGTCGCGTCCTTCCTTCGCACGGCCTACCGTCTGGGTGCATATGTACGGGTTCTTGGGTACTTGCTTCCGGCTCACCGGTACTGACACCTGTACTGAACTTGCTTCGTTGCCTAGCTCCGTTATTACGTGTGTTGACTGTTGACCGCTCTCTGTTCAGCGATTCAACGTTAGCATAGCGTCGCGCCTGTCCTCACTTTGTTTTTGTGCCTGTTCAATCGAGCTGATCGACGCGTCCAGTCTTTCAAAGAGAAGGCGCAGCCGTTCCTCTAAATTTCTTTCTATTTCTTTATACTTTGCTCCTTGATTTTCGGCAAACAATTCCGAAGAATGTCTCTTTTCCTCTTATAACTTCCTGATACCTGTATGTATTCTGATCAGTACCCTTTTTTCCTGGTTTGGCAGTCGTGCGTGTCTCCATCCTAATATCTTGTGCAATCTGCTTTGCAATTCACGCTACTACTTTTGCTTCTTGCGCTCGTTTTTGCGCTTTCCCAACCTCCGTTTTCATTTCTTCACGGTAGCTTTCCAATTGACTTTCAATTACATCCATCTTTGTTTGAAAGTCCGAACGTGTTTTAGTTACCTCATTTCGTGACTGGCTGATTTCAGCTTATAATTCAGTGCGTGTTTTGGCTAATTCACTGTGAGTTCTATCTACTTTGTTCCCTAGTTCCGTTTTAATTTCATTTAGACAACTTCAAATGCGCGTCATCTCACTATTCTGATCCGTGTTGCAGCCATTTCTAGTTCCATCTAAATTAAGAGGCGATAAAAGCCCTTCTCTCATTTCCCGACTATCGTTTTCTGATACAGTGCGTCTGTACATTCCCGTAGGACTAGTACATTCCACCCTGTACATTGCAGGTATACTGAAACATCGTCTCTGTAACGGCGGACTATCGGTCTCAAATTCGCGCACTAGTATTTCTGGCTCAAGATACCGCTTTATCGGTTCATCGGTCTCCAACGGACACCCCCCGATCTCATCGTATTCTGTACTCTCTCCTATCTCACGTAGTTCGCTCTCACTTTCATCTCCCATTTTCTCACGCTGTCCCCTATGTTCCGTCACGGTAACAGTAACATGGTGCACTGTTCCTACTCCCTTGCTATTCTGTCTCATTTTGCTTCGCTTACTCATCTAATTCAAAACAATTACCCTCCGCAAAAACACCTAAAGTCAGCCTTCATCCTAATCACAGTAATACATCTAATGACATATATTGAACACAACAACAAGAACAACAAAACCAACGAGTAAGTACAATGCCGTGATGAGTAAACCCAGTGAGGGCAGAACTCACTTTTACAACAAAAATCCTGAAAGGAAAAACACAATATTAATGAATACAGGCGCCGCTGAGCTATTACTAGGTTTCTGAAGTAACTTGTTCGGCTCCACTTATTTAAATATTTACATAACCTTTCTGACTTCTGTATTGACCTGACGCGTTCTTTATAACACAATCAGAGACTCTATTGTTGCTCTATCCTGGCACAGGGTCGCCACGTGAAACGTATGGCGGTATAATGTCCATGAATCATCTTTACTTATTTACAGCTATCCGAATTTGGGTCTATTTAACTGCGCGAATAATAACACCAATACGTTTGCATTAATTTTGTATGATAATTTCTTTTAATAAAAACTTTTATTCTCAATAAGTGGTTTACGACCTACGGAAATGACAGTAAATTTAATTATGGTATGTAATCAAATAACAAATTTACTAACTAAACACAAGACGATCAATGTTACTAACCTAAGACATTACAACACCAATCATATTAACTCCCTTAACTAACTACCCTACCATTGGCACAATGGAAACTCTATTCACTATCGCGCCCCTTTCCCTAACTTATGTTGGTTCATACGGGTCACGCAAGTCGTTGTTCTACCGAAGCTCAACCTGGACGGACATAGAATCAGAGAGCTCAACCAAAGAGCTAGTGGAACACGTTACTCATTTACAATTACATTGCCCTATTTTGCCAGCTGCTTGCGCTAATATCGGCATAATTCGGTGCGAAGATTACGACCGTCGTCCCAGGCACCGGCGTGATGTCTTTCCCCTGTGAAAGCTCGACTTTATCTAAAGACATGGACGTGACTTCAGTCCCAAAACTCCTGACCGTAAGTTGCTCAACTGCGGAGTCCGTCACGAGTCGATACACAGTCTACTTGCACAAATGCCAGGAGTAGTTGGTAGACTCAAGTGCGCGGCAGCAAAGGAACACTTAATGTTGCATTCGAACGCCACAAGTGAGCACAAATCTGTTTTCTCTTGTCAGAGCAACAAGTTATCCTGCTTTTGTGGAGATGTATGCACTAACTGTGAACAATTTGAGAAGGATCGCTGGTCGCAGTGCCAGCAATATCTACAAACCTATGTCTAGGCCTCCACTCGTCGACCAGACACTTCTTTTACGCCCAGCACCACACCAGACCCATAGGTCCTTACCTCTTTTTGTCACCAAACTTTCCAGTTCCTCTCACATGTATCCCTAAGTGTTTTCGGCCAATCAGGTCTCTGAAATTTCGCGTGGTTCTCCCGGCTTTCATGGGCGCACCGTATTTGTGTCCCATTCCAACCGTTGTATTGCCGCAACGGTGAGAAACCGTCCCTATCTGTATCGCATATACGGCTCTCGCTCTCTCTCTCTCTCTCTCTCTCTCTCTCTCTCTCTCCTTCCACCTGCGGCCAAAGCATCCGCCGTGTGAATCTCCGGCCAGCCGCCGTCCACCTCGCTTGTTCTACAGCTCAAAGCTGCTCTTTCCTGTGTCCGTCCAAACCACCTTCCCAATGATAATATGCAAAGTTTTGAAAATCTTACGTACCAGTATGAACCTTGGTTTTGCTATTAGTATTATCCTGCCTAACGGCTATACCTGTCCGCGTTGTATTTGTCATTTATTTTCTGAATAAATCTCATGTCAGATGCTAAAATCTGCCACCTTACAACTTCAGTAACATTTTACGGATGGGTCTTGGTTTTGCCACCTAGTGTCAGGCAGACTATGGTACATCTGATTATTTTCCGGGTGAATTCCAGAGACCGTCGTTGTTATTTCTATAGAACTGCAACTGCTAATCAGGATTATACTGATTATTGTACCTTCTTCTGTCATTATTCATATCTCACAGGCACTAGTCAGTACGTCGTACGTCATACCCAGGTGATGTAGAAGATAACGTCAGTAGGTCAGTTTCCTCTTCACTTATGAGTGTTGACATTCTCTGTCTGACCTGCTAGCTTAAGGTGCTCTCGTATTTTCCTTTATATTAATGAGACTAATGATGTTTGTTTGAAAGATATAATGTATCTAATTAGTATTAACATTATTCCTTGTCCTAACTTTAATTTTGAAAAGTTTTTGCAGCCTCTTTTAAATGTGAACGTCGAGTTAAGTTGGTCGTTACTAATGTTATGATGCTACTGATTAGCTGTATCGCTGTAACTTTGAATGCATATGGCATGAAAGATAAAAGAACCTGCATTTGCTCTAAATTCTTGTTACGGAGTCTGATACCTTTTAAAGAAGTATTGCATTGCAAAGCAAATCCTGGCATTAGGCTACTGATATTTATTCGCACGGTCGTGCATCACACTGTTAGCACGAGCCGGCCGCTGTGACCGATCGGTTCTAGGCGCTTCAGTCCGGAGCCGCGCTGCTGCTACGGCCGCCGGTTCGAATTCTGCCTTGGGCATGGATGTGAGTGATGCCCATAGGATAGTTAGGTTTAAGTAGTTCTAAGTCTAGGGGACTGATGACATCACATGTTAAGTCCCATAGTGCTCAGAGCCATCTGAACCTTTTATGTTTGTGCGGCTGGTCCCAGCGGAGGTTCGAGTGCTTCCTCGGGCATGGGTGTGTGTGTTTGTCCTTAGGATAATTTAGGTTAAGTAGTGTGTAAGCTTAGGGACTGATGACCTTAGCAGTTAAGTCCCATAAGATTTGAACATTTTTTGAACCGTTTTTGTTAGTACGAGTGGACAATAACTGATAAGCTGGTCATTACGATAATTTTCCTTTCTCATAGTGCCAGTAATCAAATAAAATCAGTCTTTAATATTCAGTTCAAGAGAAAGAGGAGATATAATGGCAAGACTACAACAGCACTTTGAGACATCGACTGTTTCTTTTTATGCTCAATATCCGGTGCACTGACAGCGATGAGCCATTGCAGAATAAATGCAAAGAACGACCAAATTGAGGAGAGAATAAATAAAAGGAAATGAAATAATTTACGACTAAACGTAAAAAGAGGAGAGGGGGAGCTGTTATCCAGAACGTACAGCTCGTCACTAATTAATGTAAGGACGATAGTTTTCTTTCGCTTATCTTTCACGTGCACGCAGTCTTTAACATTAACATCTTCATGCATTACGAATTTAAGAAAATTAACTTCCGACACAGTTTTACTATCAATTATTTTGTGAGCATAAGCTGGCTCTTCTACTGACATGTCGTACATGACAGCGAAGTCACGTCACTTTGTTGTAAGCTCGGCACTTAATTATGGATTCAGATAAGGGTGAATGTTAAGCGCTTCTGCCGAGTAGATGTTCTTTGAGATCGTAATTTATACACAAATTTTTAAACGTTTTTTACTAATAATATTGTTATGGTGCAAGTAAGGAGAATTACTAAAATAGCTACGGAATAAAATAATACCATTAAGCTTATCACGGAACAAAACAAATTCACTAACAAATAAACTTAAAATTCACTTATTTCGCAACACGATCTAGAACCGTGCTCTGAAAGCAATACAGATACTTTAACTGGCAATCATTTACATTAAGCTGATGTTCACTTAGACATTCCTTCAGGTAATGTAATTATTCAACCCGATGAAGTTTCATGTGGTGTAATGCTGCAGTGGACGATACTCCACGTGAATCTAACGTGCAAATAATTGATCAGGTAGTTGGTCCAATGACACTACCATTATTATGTGTTCGAGAAATGGAAGAGACTGTAAATGGTGTTAAGACTGAACAATAAACAAATTTGAACAAAATCCAAGCGCAGTTACGGAAGCAATCCACACGAAAACACAGAATGTTGGATGTACTAAAAAAAACAGTCCACTGATTTAACAAACTGACTACAAATTTTAACAATTTATGACGGCAGTTTAAATGCTCTAACAGGCGAAGTTCCACAACTAAAGATGGCCTACAGTGGTCTTCCGGAAGCTGTATGTCCTTTGTCTACAGAACTAAAACAGTTAAAAGATACCGCAGAAATGTTAGAAAACGAATACTCTACTTTCATTAAAGAACTAGGTGAAGAAGGGGGTACAGAAACAATTTGATGATCAGTGTAATCATTGTTAATGACTTTCCATAATGACTTTCACATACGGACATAGAACTTAAGAGGAAACTTGATTCCGAATTAGAATGCATGGTAAATGAATCGGTCACAGCCACTGGGTGAGAACGAAAAATTCCAGTGAATTTCTTTTACTCAAAATTAGCACATATAGAATCAATCTACTTCATGCAAAGATTTACCACAAAGGCGTGACCAAGTTACAATGCAATCTCCTATTAGTCCATCTCCGCCTTCCCCCTCTTTCTGTCCATCTCCTCGTATCCCCTTGTTTCTCCACGTTATCACCCCTACCCCAACAGAAGGCTGCTGGTTCTAACGCCAACAGTGTTTCTTTCCAGACAGTAAGCAGTGTGTGCATCAAATTTGGTAGAAATCGATCCAGTGGTTTTTCAGAAGCTTTTTACCCACCGTTTCGTTCACATGCGCATGTCACGTATATTTCAAGTATATTTAACATTTTCCACGTATATTGGCAGACAAACTCCACGTGTATCTCTAGCGACTTTCTCCCTGCTCTTGTTTATAGCGTCATATCTCCTGAACTATCTTTCGTACAATGATATAATTTTGCTGGTACTGTCCTTTCGTCATTTTGTGGGAGATGTCAGCAAGAAAGAGTTTCGTAAAGGCTTGAAGTTATATATAAAGTTTTTTGCAAGACATTAGGTGCCCGTATTTCCAAATAATTGATGAATAATGTCTAGACATTCACACATCGTGGGCTACGCTTCTGTTACACCCCCACCAACACTCCTTTGATAGGTGGGTGGTTCTTACACCACAGCGATTCTTTCCATACAGTAAATGATATGTGAACTAAGTTTGTTTGTAACTGACCCAATTGTTTAGAAGGAAATGTGGACCAAAGATAACCACATTTATAATACGTACAGGTTCTTGCCACTTGGCATGATTTTGTTGATTAGCTTAAACTGTGCACAGTTAGCCTATTGTGCAGCAAATGTTTCTTTCGAATGTAATCCTTTTTGAAACGAAACTTATATCTAGAACATTTTTGTTTCGTATTTTCCCCGTTCCCTCTGTAATATATTATATTGATGACATCTCATTCATGTAACCAGTACAGAGAGAGAGAGAGAGAGAGACATAAAATTTAACATCAACAGAGATTGCAGTACAGAAATACATAAAACCATGTACCCACTCACATGTGTGTTTGGAAAAAATCTTCCAAAGAATAGGAACCAAAACTTTTGTAAAATTTATGCGTTTGGTAAAACACACGGTTCCTAGTTCGCTTTGGAAGAGAGGATGCATGTGTGTGTACTGGCTTCTCTCTGCAGGGCAGCAGTAGCTTCTAGAGAGAAGTGGTATTATCATGCACCGCCTACAGCTGAGAGTGAAATCAAAAACTCGAGTGGTCTTTCGTAGTAGCCAAGTTCATGTACAGGAGCTTTACCCCTTTCCAGACTCCAACTACGCTCTAATCAGAAAGAATTGAGAGCATAGTATCTTCTTCAGATGTATGTGTATGCATTTGTGTGTGTGTGTGTGTGTTGTGTGTGTGTGTGTGTGTGTGTGTGTGTGTGTGTGTGTGTGAGAGAGAGAGAGAGAGAGAGAGAGAGAGAGGGAGAGGGAGAGAGAGAGAGAGAGAGAGAGAGTTTATGCAATTCACTTTAAGCGTACATATTTTTGAAATTATTGCAGTATTAGCAATACTGTTTTTTCACCATGACGCCATTTTATGCAGTTCTGCTAAAGTTTATGTGTTTTTGGATAAGAAAACACTGTAGTATGGGCAATACTTTTTTGACCAGAGCGCCATTTTTATGCTGTTCAGAAGAAGCTTACATATTTCTCAATAATAATAATAATAATAATATGGCTCAAATGGCTCTGAGCACCATGGGACTTAACTTCTGAGGTCATCAGTACCCTAGAACTCAGAACTACTTAAACCTAACTAACCTAGGGACATCACACACATCCATGCCTGAGGCAGGATTCGAACCTGCGACCGTAACGGTCGCGCGGTTCCAGACTGTAGCGCCTAGAACCGCTCGTCCACCCCGGCCGGCTTAATAATAATAATAATACTCGTCGTTTGGACTGAACATGGCAGACACGTACTGCCTGTATGAACAACATATTTTTTTTTTAATTTTGGACCATTAGGACACAATAGAAAAAAGACATGCCGTGTGATGTGTGGATTATGATGATGTAAATGATAAGGGGGCCATGCCTTGTGACTTCTTTGGTATGACATCGTTCAATACGAATTTAAGAGCAAAGGTGGCTGTCATCTTGGACTATAATGTCAGTGTTATAGCAAAGTTCAAATTGCAATTAAGTACAATGCACCAGACTGCCCATAGCTCTACTACTGAGACGATTCTGAAACTTATGCCACTAGTATCAAAGAAGTGATTGTCTTTCATTAGATATTCTAATTGTGTTTGATATAATGTGTGATATATTTTCAAGTACTCAGTTAGGCGGTTTAGAAGAAAGTTGCTACAGAGCCAATTTCACTCGATGGCTGTTCGAATCGTTGTGCAGTATATACTCATGCATTTCATGCTACCCCTAAACCAGTTTAGTACATTCCTAAATAGACGCTTAAAAGATAGTTTACGAACCTCTGTAGATAATTGTAATTACAAAACAAACATTTGTTTGGTCAGTGGGAATTTCTTTTTTTTTTCCTGTTTGTTACTTTCTATCAATGACTGTGTTTGAAATTCAGGTAACAGTTTCGTCTACACTCATGTAACATTGTGAATAATTACTGAGAATGCTTTTCAACTCATGATAATCTTGTGTGACATAAGAATAAATGTAAACGTCACACATACACAGATTTTGAACGAAGAAGGCAGCAGCTGTTATTTATCTATTTCCTTTTGCCGTTATCACTTGGGGATGGTCAGAAGCAGAGAACGGAGAACCGTATTCCATGATCACCAGCTCGGTTTTCGGCGACCGTCATTAGCGAATCCGTTCGTCAGTGTTATGCTAGAAGTGAACGTTAACGGATTCAACCAGTGTTTGGGCGAGTCGCGTGCTTGCAGCGTTCCTTCTCATAAATTACATAGTCAGAATTCTAATTTCGCGCCCACACTTTTGAAAACTGTTTTAAAGAGCAAAATATTACGCTTGAGTTCATGGCCCAAAACGTTACAAAAATGTAGATGAAACTGCCGCTTGAACTTAGAGGATATCACTTGATAATAAGAAACAAAAAGAATAAAAAAATAATGACACATTCCAAAAAATAACTAGTGTTTACCACCACTCAAACTGACCTTCAAACAGCGTGCTCCATAGAAATACGAGCGTATGTGATTTTAATAATGGCAGAGCGAAAGAGAAAAGAACTAGGACCAAGTTTTGAGAAGTAGCATCAGAGGTATTTTCCAATGGTGCTACTAATGGTGTCGTTCACCTCTAATATCTCGTAACGGTCGTATGCTGCAGCGGGGAACCCCATGTTCTGTTTATCTTCTCCTTTCCGCTGACGATTTGTCTGTGTGTCGAACTTCTATCGTCTCTTTAAATAAATAGCCACTAAAATTTCCTATTGCAGTTTCATCTCGTTAGCCATAAAAAACCATAATGAACTGATCAATGTGTAAGAAGTATCTTCTTTATTAGAAAACTAATTCAAAAAGTGATAAGTGCGTTAAAAACTGATCATGAGACTTGTGCAAATGCTTGCGAGAGCGTGCAGTTTGTCTGCACACTGGCTATCCACAATAGTAGCACTTACTAGACACGTAGTTAGCAAAATAGGACTGCATATTTTTCTTCGCTAATGTATTTTTATTTTCTTTTAGCTACGGTCCTACTCTTGAGGAGCGATATCACATTGGTAAAAGATGTCAGGAAGGGAGAATTCTGAAATTCAGTAATGATGAATGCCAAATTCCTTAAAACAGAGAGGAAATCGAGAAACTTGAGAAAATATCAGAACTACGAGTGTTTCATCTCGGAAAACTCTAATGTACCACAAGATTAATACAAATCATTTCTTTTTCTAAACAATGCAATAACAACCATCATAAGAAAGCCATTGAACATTAAACTAACTGATAAGTAGGAATTCTTATCCAACTGGCCAAACTCTGTGACCGTAGGCTAAGACATTTTCGAACAAAATAAATCTTACTTGTATTACTCACATAAATGGCACGATTGGAATGCTCGTATCACCGTAGTTCGCAGTCTCAAGCATAAATGTTCTTCGATGTATTGGTTTGTCGAAATTCCATATTCTAGTGTGGCATTCTCATAACGACAGTGGCAGAATCGAAACTGGTTGAAGCACTGACAAATAATAAACTAGCAAGAATCGTTCGTTTCCAGTAGTTATATGACAACAATTTACTGAAATGTGGGACGTATGAAAGGAGGGATGTCGGGACTGCGCACGTTTTGAGAGCTTGCAGAACGCGACCGTAAGACACCTCACTAATTTTTTGAAGTTGAAGAATAAGAAACTTGTCACCACTACAACCGATTCTTTTCAATTTGTACGGCGAACACGTAATGGTAAGTACAGATATAACAATTATGAAACCGCTGTAATGAAAAGGGGGCGGGGGAATTGTCAATCAGTCAACAATTATAGGCATGGCATAACACTTATAACAGGGAATGACTAAAGTATTAAAATCGCGCTGGAAAAAATGCGAAAAAAAGGTGAAAAAGTGGATCTAAGGCTAAATTTGAAGAAAGAAAAATTTTGACAGCAGGAATGAAGCCGAATGTGGAGACAGACGCAGAAATCTTTGAGACAGTCGCTAAATCTACTTTTTTAGAATCTACGATAAGAAGAAGGGTACAACTTGCTGATAAAATTGATTAAACTAGATGCTAAAGCAAAGAAAACTCCAGCTAATGCCCAAAATAACAAGGACAGAACTTTGATCTTTCTCAAAGTTTTACATGTGATTTGCAGAATATGAATAAAGTGGTTCGCTAGAAAATCGAATCTTTTTTAAATATGTGTGAAACTTTGCATTCTAATTGCAAAATATTTCTTTGTTAGACGTATCGCTATTTTACTGTATATTACAGGTAATTTTGACTAACGTAAAATAAAATGGAAGACATGGTCTGCATAATTAAAAACCACGTAAGTCAATTACACTGAAGAATAAAGCTCTTTGTGCACTGGCACCAGGCCTGTGACAGGCTAAATTTGTCTACATGTCGCGTCTCAACTCAGTGTTCCTTTTGCTGAAAGCCCTCTTCCAAATATTTCGGTGTGGAAATAACACAAATGCAAGGGCGATATTCTGTCGCCAAGTGAAAACAGTACCTAGTCTTGAAATTTTATGAACAAAGCACGGTGTCGATCATGTAATTTTTATTATTGTTTATGCCGAAGTGTGACGTCTTCAGATCTAAAATGTTAAGAGGAGCCTGGTGGCCGTCAGTTTACAACAAACAGTAAATAATCTAGGCTGTGCATTATTCGTCAAATAACTGAAACATTTGTGATTAGTTATTGCACAAGAGGGACCAGTAGATGGTACTAACTGTAGAGGAAGACAGAGGTTGGAATACATACAACAAATACTTGAGTGCATTGGGTGTAAGTGCTACTCAGAGATGAAGAAAATGGCGGATGAGAGGAAGCACTGGCGGACCGCATCGAAACTGTCAGAGAACTGATTACCTTAAAAAAAGATTGCAAATACGTCGCATAGAGAGTTTCACTGATCCTTTACTGTTGTGTTGTGCTTGTATGACGCCTCGTACCCTAACGTTTCCCAAAATTGCGGTATCCAGAAAGAACTCCCCGACGGAGTCCGAATTCAGAGCGGATATAGAACAGTGTACCACCATCAGATGGTTCAGATTAAACAGTAATGGTGCACATGCACAAACTTGAGCTCTCTTTCTTGTATAACCAGAACGTTCTGTGTTATGTGTACATCTTATGGTGAAAATCCGCCAAGATTCGTGACGTACCGTGACGTTTGGGGTCGAACGAGGCGTAATAATCTGTCTTCTCTACATGGGTTTGTCATTTTGACATCAAAATTTACAAAATTCTGTCTAATGTGACAATGATTTGTATAGCATACCGACTGGAAGAGGTTCCTATGCAGCAACACGCGGACACTGAACCATACAGAGTGACTGATGTTATTCGCATAGCTGTAACAGACTGTGTCTTTATCTATGGAATTATCTTTACGCTGGAATACATCATCAACTCACAAATGCCACAAGCTGGAATCTTATCGTAAATAGCGTCCCAATGATGGTTACGTTCATATTAGAAGCTACTGTGTTAATCTCATTATGAATGCCTGCTCCGTTGAGGAACATAGTGCACAAACGCCATGATTGTCAGCTTTGTGGCGTCATTTGGTACATCATGTGACTTGGGTTTCTACTTATTGAGGGCTTTCTGAAAGCCAGTCGCTAGATCAATAATGTTTTTGGTCCTGAAGCAATGCCTCTCTTGTAGACAACTCCAAATGTCATAGTGTAGTAGAATAATGTTTGACTACGTGTGGCCCTGTAAGTATAAGCAGCCTTCTTTGGAGTATGAGGAAAATCAGTGCCTTCATTTACGCTGACAGGTCGCCTGCCGAACATACCTGCGATAAGGTTGGCGAGTTACGATCCTCCAGCAACCAGTGTTGATAGTTTTTGGGCTAACATACTGTATGTATCCATACACCCTTCTATTCGACTGCATGACATTTAGAGTTTTCCTGCATATGGGTTACTTCTCATCATACACTGACGGAAAACGATAGCAACACCGAGAAAATTTTTAATGTAGAGTGATGAAGTTTCGGGAATACATTCGTCTACGTACATATGTAAGTGATTAACCTTGAAAATCACATGTTAATGTTAGCGGCAAAAAAGCCAGTGAATATGTGAAGTGTTCCTACGTTTATAACCGGTATAATAACCAGAATGTTGAATACAAGTATGCAAATGTGCATGCATTATGTTGTACAGGTGCCAGATTTCAGTTCGTGGAATGGACTTCCATATCTGCTGCAGTTCGTCAGTGAATTCAGGGACAGTTAATGCTGTTTATGAATGACGTTGGAGTTGTCGTGCGATGGTGTCCCATATGTGCTCGGTTGGAGACAGACCTAGTGATCGAGCAGGTCAACGCATCATGTCGACACTCTGTTGGGTTACAACAGCGATATGTGAGCGAAAGTTCTCCTGTTAGAAAACACTCCCTAGAAATCTGTTCATGAATGGCAGAACAACAGGTCCAATCACCAGACTGAGTTAGGGTGCCCCTGCTGTCATTCAAATCTCACCCTAGTCCATAGCTCCAGATGTAGTTCCAGCGTGTCCAGCACGCAGGCAGGTCTGTTGCAGGCCCTCAATTGGCCTCCTCCTAACCAACAAATGGGCGTAATTGACACGGAGACAGAACCAACTTTCATCGGAAAACGCAACAGACCTCCACCATGCCCTCGAATGAGCTCTCACTTGACACCAATGACGTCGCAAATGACGGTGGTTTGAGGTAAGTGGAAAGCACGCTACAAGGCGTTTGGCTCGGAGCTGTCCTTGAGGTAACCGATTTGCAACAGTTCGCTGTGTCACTGTGGTGCCAACGCTGCTCAGATTGCTGCTGCAGATGCAGGACGTTGTCGAACACGATGGTCTTTCCTATCGATGGTGCCAAATGGCCGTCCGAAGCCCGGGCTTCTTGAATCGTACATTCTCGAAGGCACCGCTGCCAGCAGTCTTGTACAGCGGGTACATTCCTGCCAAGTCTTTCCACAATATCGCAGAAGAAATATACAGCTTCTCCTAACATTATTGCACGACATCGTTCAAACTCAGTGAGGTGTTGTAATGCCTACAAGTCATTCTTGACTAACATCAGTTCACAACGTCCAATCTCAAACCAACGCTCACGACCGGTACAGCGATTATTTGAAGCACACCTGATTTGCTTTTCATAGTGGCGCTACTACCGCCAGTCTTACGCGACTGGCACGAAATCTGAATAGACTTCATCTTTCATATGTAGAAACACGTGGCCTACCACGTTTCGTTTATGTTGTACAACTCCTTCTTGGTGTTGATATTTTTTCCCCGTTAATGTATTTATTTTACAAGTCAGAGAACGTAGTCAGTTCCATAATCCTGCTCGCTTGTGTACTGCCATTTTATCTCATTTTTGTTCTTCTTTTTAGTCACACTTTTTCATCCTAGTGTTCTGTAAACATTAATACATAACGTTCATCGATGCTCCAGAGTTACTTACATACAAGACCAGTAAGTAATGTTATGCCATAAACTGTACATTAACAAAGGAAAAACTGAGGAAGCCAAACTATCTGCGAACAGCCGACCCAGCCTGTGTGCAGCGTGCACCAGCATAGCCAAGATGCTGCCTCCCGGGTTCGGGTGCTGCAGGAAGCGGCTGGCTGGCGTGTCCTTGAGTTCGGGACCTGGGAGTGTGGACAGTAACGCTGGAGGCGAGTGCGGGCACCACGTACACAGAGATTGACGACCCTGACTGCCACGCAGCGGCATAGCGGCCGACCGTAGCAACACATGACTGGCACTTCCCGTAAAAATCACATAGACCGGCTTCCACGAAATCACCAAACACACGGACGGCACGGCCCGGTTCTCCGCACTCACCTTGCTGCACTAACACACAGTGGGAAACGGTTCGCAAGTATATATAGGAATCGCTGGAGGACAAGTGTGGCGGAAACAGCTAGACGTGGATACTGTTAAATTCTCTATCTACTATCGAAACGGTGAAACAGGTTTTGGGATCCATTTACTTTTGCTCTGTGAAGAGCTGGGAGCTTACTGTCTTGCTCCCGCCGATAGAAACATCTTGTATTGGAATAAAGCACTTCATTCTAAAATGAAGTTTCACTCTGGAGTGGAGTGTGCCTTCCTGGCAGCAGAAGTTCTGCTGCACACCTTGCGGAACTAGCAGAACTGCAGGGCACAGTATTGCGGAGACGTACATAGCTTAGCCACAGCCTGGAGGATTTATCCGGAATGAATTTTCACTCTGTAGCAGAGTGTGCAACTATTTGAAACTTCCTGGTAAACTGTATGCCGGATCGGGACGCGAACCTGGGACCTCTGCCTTTCACAAGCAAATGCTTTACCGACTGAGCTAGCCAAGCACGACTGATGACCCGAACTCACAACCCTGCTTCCACCAGTCGCATGTTCGAGACCCGGTCCAGCAAACAGTTTTATGTGGCAGGAAGTTTCATTTTACACTACTGTGAAGAAACAAATGGTTGAAATGGCTCTGAGCACTAAGGGACTTAACACCTGAGGTCATCAGTCCCCTAGACTTAAAACTACTTAAACCTAATTAACCTAAGAACATCACACACATCCATGCCCGAGGTAGAATTCAAACCTGCGACAGTAGCGGTCGCGCGGTTCCAGACCGAAGTTCCTAGAACCGCTCGGCCACACCGGCCGGCTGTGTGAAGAAACACAACAGAATGATAGACATACCGCATTCAGGGTTTAATGCCTAAGATGAGTAAAAAAAATCAAACAAAAACGTAACCTAATCTCATAATACGGGTTTTACATGTTCAGTGATGAGTGCGACGTTGATGAGGGGAGGAGGAGAGGGGGGAGGCGCAAGCTCTGACCGCCATTTACGATCTGGGCCGTTCTTCGGATTCTGGCCGATGGCATATCGGTTTTAGCAGAGTAATGTCTTCGAAAGAAGTCTGAGATATGTGTTGAGCGCCACATACGACGCCAGTAGCACTACGAAAGTAGTTCCCATCATCAAAAACGCCTCATAATATCGCCATATGCGAACTGGTGTTGTGTGCTCTCGCACTATTCTGCGTGAATAGCCACAAGTCATTTCCTTAGTTGTCTGGTGATTGAAAATATAGATTGCTGTGTATTGTTCACTTTCCTGTGGGCCCGTACGGTTTTGTGGATAACGATGGGTCCATTAATTTGATGAGCATCTTCAGAACTCCAACGTAAGTTAATGTGCAACTTCTTCATGTACCCCAATAAAAATAGCCTCGCTTCAAGAGAAAAGAAAAGCCTTTCACGAGCAACTTCTCCATCATGTAGAGACAGCAATAGCCAGCTGCAGTATTGACGTCGAACAACAGCATCTGAAATGGTTCCCTGATGCGCTGCAGTTAATTCACACGGTTTCTGTGTGAGTTTCTGCACAGCTATGTGACCAGATGCTACTGACACATGAGTCTGATGTTTTAAATGGGGCAATGATATTCTGGAATTTTTTGCAAACAACTAACTTCTCCTCAGCTCGTGGTCTCGCGGTAGCGTTCTCGCTTCCCGAGCACGGGGTCCAGGGCTCGATTCCCGGCGGGTTGAGAGATGTCCACCTGCTCCGAGATGACTGGATGTTGTTGTGTTGTCTTCACCATCATCAGGAGACTGATATTCAAATAAGAGAAAATGAAAGGAATAATCTCCCCCCCCCCCCCCCCCCCAACCTATTCACGGACCTTGCCGAGGTGGGAGCCTTGCGTGCCTCAACGATAAAAGGGATAGAAGTAGTATAGGTGCAACTACAACAGAGGAGTACCTGTGAAGAGGCGATACTAAGCCGTGGCTCCTAACAAGCAGCGGTCTTTATGATAGATTGATCTGGCCCTGTAACATCATTCAACATCGCCTTGTTGTGCTGATCCTGTGAACCGTTGAAAGCAAGGGAAAACTGCAGCCATTATTTTTTTTCATGAGGGTATGCAGCTCCACTGTACTGTTAAATAATGGTGCCATCCTCTTGGTTGAAATAATCCCGAGGAAAATAGTCCCCCATTCGGATCTCTGAGTTGAGTCTACTCACAAGGGGGTCGCCGACTGAAAAAGCGAAACTGTCATTCTGTAAGTCTCATCGTGGAATATTATATACTTTCATTGAGTAGGTAGGTTAGGAAATTTAAAAATATTAATGGATAGGTTGAAGATAGATGCAGTGTAAATTAGTGAAGTACAGTGGCAGAAAGAATAGTATTTCTGGTCAGGTCAGTACAGTTTTACTAAATAGGGCTAATGCCGGTGTAGGCCTAGTAATAAATAAGAAAATAGAAATGCGGATAAGCTACTATGAACGCATAATGGTGGCCGATATAGACTCGAAGCCTACACCCACCGCAGTACTAAACGTCCGCAGAAGATGAAGAGACTGAAAGAATGTATTATGAGATAAAGGAAATCATTCAGATAGTTAATGGAAACCGCGCGGAGTGGCCGCGCGGTTGAAGGCGCCATGTCACTAATAGCGCGGCTCATCCCGCCAGAAGTTCGAGTCCTCAAAAAAATGGTTCAAATTGCTCTGAACACTATGAGACTTAACATCTGAGGTCGTCAGTCCCCTAGAACTTAGAACTGCTTAAACCTAACTAACGTAAGGACGTCACACACATCCATACCCGAGGCAGGATTCGAACCTGCGACCGTAGCGGTCGCGCGGTTCCAGACTGAAGCGCCTAGAACCCCTCGGCCACACCCGTCGGCTCGAGTCCTCCCTCGGGCATTGGTGTGTGTGTTGTTCGAAGCGTAAGTCAAAGTAGTGCGTAAGTCCAGGGCCGATGACCTCGGCACTTTGGCCCCATAGGAATTCACACACTTTTGAACATTTGAGTTAATGGAAACGATAATTCAAGTTTGGTGGGTGACTGAAATTCGGCAGTAGCAAGAGGGACACATTTCAGCTAGATCGTCAGTAAAACCATCTATGGACTCATCGGTGTCTCTGGATTCGCAGGAATAATGCAAACGTCTATCAATGTTTATTAGATTCTATGCTTTGTGCAGTCTTTTAGCAGAGTTAGAGGCTTATAGAAAGTGCAAAATGGCTAAGCAGGAACGTATAGAAGACAAATGCAAGGCTGTAGGAGCTTGCATAACAAAGGGGAAGATACCGCCTCTAGAAAGACTAAGGAGACATTTGGAGAAAAGAAAAACATATGTATGAATATCAAGAAATCAGAAGACATGCCAGAGAAGAGAAAGCTGAAAAGTGGAATAACTGTATAGAGCGTCTACATAAGGTAAAAAAACTTGAGGACAATGTTACAGAAAGAAAAGAGGAAGCATGTAAAGATGAAACGGGAGACATGATACTGCGAGAAGAATTTACCACGAAAAAATAGTTCCACTTGGTGTTGCAAGATACAAGAGACAGGTGAGTTACAAATATACTTCAGAAAGAATGTAATAATAGGCAATAATGATAGGTGTGACTATGCTGAACTATCAGTCTAACAAGTAATGGTTGCAAAATATTGACACGAATTATTTATAGAAGAATAGAAAAACTGGCAGCAGCCGACTTCAGGGAAGAAAAGTTTAGGTTTCGGAGAAATGTAGGAACACGCAAAGCAATACTAACATATTTATCATAGAAGGCAGGATGAAGTTTACAGCATTTGTAGGTTCTGCGAAAGCTTTTGATAATGTTGCTTAGAATACACTCTTTGAAATTTTGAAGGTGTTATGAATAAAATAAAGGAGACAAAAGGCTATTTACAGCTTTCAACGAAACCAGACAGCAATTAGAAGACTCGAAGAGCGTGAAAGGGAAGCACTGTCGAGAAGGGAATGAGGTTATACAGTCTGTACATGAGCAAGCTGTAAATTAAACGAAGGAGAAATCTGGTAACGGAACTAAAGTTCATGGAGAAGAAATAAAAACTTTAAGATTTTCCGGTGACATTGTGATTCTGTCAGAAACATTTGGAAGAACCGTTGGAATAATTGGACAGAATCTTGAAAAGAGATTTTAAGATGGATATCAACCCAAGAGTAAAATTAGAGTAGTGGAGTTTAAATGAATTAAATCAAGGGATGCTGAAGGAATTAGATTAGAAAATGAGAAACTAAAAGCAGAAGATGAGTTTTGCTTTTTCAGCAGTAAAATAACATTATGACTGAAGTCAGGAGGATATAAAATGGAGATTGTAGTATCAAGGAAATATTTCTGAAAAGAGGACGTTGTTAACATCTAAGATCAATTTAAGTGGTAGGAAATCTTTTCTCCAGCCATTTGTCTGCAGTGTGCAATTGTTTGAAAATGAAACGTCAACGAGAATCAGTTCAGACAAGATGAGAATAGAAGCTGTTGAAATGTGGTGGTATAAAAGAATGCTGAGGACCAGATGGGTGATCTAATAATGAGTAGGGTGTACTGAATCGCACTGGGGAAAAAAATATACGGCGCAAATGACTGACGGAAGGGATCGATTGACAGGACACGTACTGAGGCATCAAGGAATTGTCAATTTAGTAATTGAAGAAAGTGGGGGGGGGGGGGGGTGGATTGTAGAGGAACCAACGTTCGAATACAGCAAGCAGTTTCAAATGGACGTAGGTACGGTAGTTATGCAGAGACGGCTTGCACAGGGTAGACCAGCATGGAGAGCTGCGTCGAACCAATCTTCGGACTGAACACCACAATAACAGAAGCATTCAATAAACATTTTTTAGAAATAGTCAAATTACACGTTTAGTGATGTTTGTTAGGACGATCGTCCATAGTAAACTGTTGCAAGCTACGTTATGCGCAATGTAGCCACCAGTCGTTGAGTGTTTCTCTACTACTGTTATTTTCCCACTGCTGGAGCGTCTCGCCTCTTGTCTTTAACGACCTGTTTATGATAGCTTAATACAGCCATCAACTTTCATCACAAGAGCAAAGCAAAGAACGCCCGGAATGTCTCCAGACGTTGAACACCTGTGACAATTTTGACTTCGTCGTTGTAAATATTTGCTGTTTACATGGCGGGGAGGGGGAACATTTTCGAATTAGAATGAATGTATCGCCCCAATTAAACTTCCCACGACGAAATTACTGTGCTACTGTAATGACCTGCCTATGATTACTAGAAATGTTCCGACTAGCTATGTGACTGCGATTGATGAAATTATTACGCAAGCTAATGTTACACCATAGGGATGCAATTGCGAATCTGTCTCTGGAATTGATAAAGAAACCAATTAATTCTCTAGCTACTACAGCGCCCACATACACTGCTTAGAGAGATGTTTGCGTGTATTTCACATCTCTATAATACCATTAAATGAGAAATGAAAGTTCATAAAGTGAATCGTTTTATCATCAGTTACATAACAGATTCATCTTACCAGAGGTACACGTCTACAAAGCAGTTACCTCAAGTACTGTTTGTGGAAACCGTTTCAGTTAATTGAAAAGTGAGACTGAAAGGCAGTGGTATTAATAACCTTGACAATGATCTCCGAATTTAAAATATATTATATTTAATACAGACCTAGGTGCGAGCCGAAATGAGTAATTACACACTTACTTTTAATATCTAGTGTTACTGTGACTAACAGACCAAGACAGGAAGAGACGTGTGGTTCTGAGCTAAGACTTGTAGGTGTAGTAGCAGTGTCAGAAACTTAGAATGCTGTACCCCACAAGATTTCTTTACTATTACTTATTATTTCGTACCTTTCATAGTTTAAATTGCTGTCTGCACAACTATATCACCCATAAAGTCACGTGAACGTTGACAAAGGAAAATACACTTATGACAGTCAAACAATAAACCTCAGTACCCACTTTTCTCTGTATTTCGATCATTACCACTCTGTTATAGCTCATTCAACTCGCCACACCTCGCAATACGGATCTGCCTTTTTATTTGCTTTCCAAGATTCGTTACTTGAAGTTTCTTTGATAAGAAACGACACATTAAAGTAAAGAATTAATTAATAAACATCTTGATAAATAAAGAGAAGAAGCACAACTTTGTTAAATACTTTAAGGCTTTCTCACTGTAATTTATTTCAGTTTAGGATGTTCTTGTGACCATTCTTCATATCCATAATTTTGTTATTTTCTCGTTCTTGTGTCGCCATTATCCAAACACCACAGCAATATATCAAAACATTCCAGATAAACGTCTTGGAAAATTTAATTATTATTCCTGGAACAATTTAGTTGCTTTTTAATACATGTATGTTACTTCTGAGTATCCTTTTGATCACTGGGATTATTCTTTTAGAATAAATTAAATTTCTTTTTTCAGTTACTGGACTATTAAAAATTTAGAATTATTTTGATTTCATTTATTTAATCCATCTAATTTTATCTAATCTATCAACTACCGTTTTAGTTGTTTGGTGTTTATCATTAGCCTGTGATTGGCCGAAGTATCAGTAATTATGTCCAGTTCTGAATTTTCTACATTTGCAGTATTGTCAGCAGTTATTTTTCTTTAGCATAAATTGTTATTGTGTTTGTCCGTTTTTCACTGTTCCATCAAATAAACGACTAAAGCAAATAGAGAGAAACGAGTAAGCCATGTTGGTCGCTTCTTCTTATTCTAGCATGTTTTTTTCAAATAACATTAACATATGTGTGTGTAATCTGAATTACTTGCTTTCACCACAGAAAAACGTTAATTTTCAAACAGGGTATATAAAGTGTGTCGGTTTCTACAACGCGACTAATTTCCACCCCTCTAGATGTACGAATACACTGATGGAAAAAAAATTACCACACCAAGAAAGAATCGTCGAATGCAAATGAAAATTTGTTGGGGTATTTCTGCATCTGAGGGCTGTTGTGTACTCAAATTTTGCGCCAGTACTATGAGGGTACAAATCAGGTTCCCTTTAAGTACACGCTGTAACGGTCGTGAGCGTTAGATACCTTTGAGATTGGACGTTGTGATGCCGATGTTATTCAAGAATGTCTTTAAGACGACAAATATGTCATTATCAACACCTCATTGAATTTTAACGAAGTCGTGTTATAGTGCTAGGAGAAGCTCTCTGTTCCTTTTGCGATATTGCAGAAAGACGTGGCAGGAATGTATCCACCGTACGTGATTGTAGGAAGCGGTGGTCACGAGAATGCGATGTCGCAAGAAGACCGGGATCTACACGTCCACGTGACACTACAGAGAGAGAATACCATCTTGCTCGGCGTATGGCTCTGGCGCGCAGTACTGCTTCTGTAGCTGAAATTTAAGCAGCAGTTGGCACCACAGTGACACAACGAACTGTTGCAAATCGCTTACTTCAAGGACAGTTCCGAGCCAGACGCCTTATAGCGTGCATTCCACTGACCCCAAACCACCACCATTTGCGACTTCATTGGTGTCAAGCGAGGACTGACTGGAGGGCAAGGTGGAGGTCTGTTGTGTTTTCTAATGAAAGCTCGATCTGCCTTGGTGCCAATGATAGCCGTGTGTTCGTTAGGAGGAGGACAGGGCAGCCTGCAACCAAAGTGTCTGCGTGTCTGTACCTACATCTGGAGCTGTGTCCTGGGATGCGACTTCGTATGACAGCAGGAGAACTCTCGCAGTTATCCCAAGCACCCTGACTGGGCTGCTATTCGTGAACTACTTTCAGGGGGGTGTTTTCTAACAGGATAACGCTCATCCAGATACCGCTGTTGTAACCCATCATGTTCTACAGAGTGTCGGATTGTTGCCTTGGCCTGCTCGATCACCATATCTGTCTCCATTCGAGCATAATGGGACAACATCAGACAACAACTGCAGCATCATCCACAACCAGCATTAACCGTCCCTGAATTGACCAACCAAGCGCAAAGGCCGTGGAACTCTATCCCACAAGCTGTCATCCGGAACCTGTACAACATAATGCAATTAATATTCTGACGCTTACACCGGTTACTCAGGTACCAGTATTTCACATTTTCAATGAGGTATTTCGCTCATGAATCAACTTGTGATCTTGTAACGTTAATCACTGAAATATGTTACCTAGGCAAATGTATTCCCGCAATTTCATTACTGTATATTAACTAGTTTTTTGGGTTGCGATTTTTTCCCGTCAGTGTATTGACGATTAATAAGCTGTAAGCTTCTCGCCACACTTCGAGGTGCCGTGCCCTAAATAACTTGTTCCCGCATTGTCCTCACTGTGCTCGTACGCAGGCTGGCCCCTGCCACAAGCGTGCGCTCTTCGCAAGATCGTAAAAATGACGCACCAGCCTGTCAATTAATGAAATCATTCCTGTTCTCCAGTCACCATGAAATTTTATGTAAACTTTCATAATAACAATAGCTAAGTATAGTATCAGTTTCAGTTCTGTACATCATGTAATTTATGAGATATTCAAAATTTCCTAAAACCTCCATTTTATAATTAATTTTGACCATGCTGGCTAAGTTTAGGGAACCGTGACTGACTGGAATAATTATTTGTAGTTTCTGCTACCGGCCACTTTTATTTCTTTTATGTTTAATTTAACATACTGCAACGCGCTTCAAGGATATTTTTCTGACTATCAGGAGTTTATGCACACAGAGAATTGTTATATGAAGATAGAATGTCTTAATGTAGATTAACGTAGAACTTATTTGTTCACTGTTTGCTTCTCCGGTGACTCTTGGGGTATTAAAAACACAGACCACTTTACGGAAATCGAAGACAACATCGAAGTTTTGCACAAAACTGAAAACCTAAAATTTGATTGATTTATTGATCCATCTTGAAGCATTTTTCATGCAGTTGATGTCGTCATTTTACATACATTATATAATTACAAAATAAGTCATACATTTTTAACATTCTGAATGAGTAAATATGTTTTATACTGCACATGTTTAGTAGTCATTAAACATAAATGTGTCGTGCAGAATGACAAAAGGAAATACTGTATGTGTAACACAATACACATGCAAGAAAAACATTTTAACAAATATAAATGACACAGGCTTCATACATGTTAACCATTGGGGAAAATGCATTGTGTAAATAAAGCACAACAGCATGGTACAATAACATTTTCAGAAGAACTTATGTAATAGGGTGGTCATGTCATACAGCAGTTAGCTATTGAGTAAAAATACATTATGTAAATAAAGCACAACCGAATGATACAATAACATTTTCAGAAGTGCTAATGTAATATGGTGGTCATGTCACACAGCAGTTTTAATAGATTAGATCATTTTTATTACATACTTTAAATTCTTCTATTGTATAGAATGCTTTTTGTCCAAGCCACCTTTTTGTAATATTTTTGAAGACATTCAGTGATACACTGTGTGCTGTGGGTGGTAGCATGTTAAATAATTGTATCCCTGTGTATGTGTAACTGTTTTTTTTTTTTAAGCCTAGTAACTGGGATGTCTAACATCTGCCTTTGGCGTGTGTCATGGCTATGTACAGACTCGCGCAGTTTATAACTTTCTTAGTTTTCCTTTATGTGCACTAAGCAACTGAGAATAAACAGTGATGTAAGTGTCAGTATTTTAACCTCTTTGAAATAGTCTCTACATTATACATGGTTTCTCACTCCAGCAATACACGTAATGGCCTATTTCTGCCAAAGAAAAATTCTTTTTGCCCCAGAGGCGTTGCCCCATAACAGCACTGCATACGTGAGGTGGCTGTGAAAAAAGGCATAATAGGCATTTAGCAGTAGCTCGTCCGTCACACAAGTCCTGAGCTTAGTTAGCATATAGGTGACTCGGGATAACTTTTTGCATACATAATTGGTGTGAGTTTCCCAGGTTAATTTTGGGTCCAGATGAATGCCAAAAAGCTTAAATGAGGAACTACAGTTGTCATTGTTACATAGGCTGAATATAATGTTTACAGTTTTAGAGTGGTTAATTTGTAGTTCATTTGCTCCGAACCATACAATGGATATTCTGAGTTGTTCTGCACTTTTGTGCTTGAGTATGTTCAAGGCCCTATCTACTGTAAGAAAGATGCTGTCGTCTGCACGTAGTATGGACTTGCAAGGCATCATATTGGACAAATCATCTGACATCATGGAAGAAATGGAATTTTCATTCGTAATACAAAATATGCAGATAATATTCTTAATGAGATAACTGAAAAAAAACCTTCAGTTGCCTTAAGACTGTTGTAATGAAGTAGATGGAAGATGTGCCATAAAAAAACGACTGTCAAACTGTCAGTATCGTGAATATCACTGTAAAGTAGCAACAGTCAATACTCATCCACACCCTGCAAGCCCTCCATATTGTATTAAGTATATGCTGTTTACATTTATGTAGAAACGTTTGTACAGTGAATTACGTCCAAATCGGTGTCAGATTAAACAATATAATAGTGTAATGTTACACAACGGGTCCGCCAGTGTCCCAATGATGTAAATCAGGCCACGGAACGTCAAAATTGTAAGTGAACAACCGACATATGGAAATTGTATTACACAATTACCACATCATAACTACTGGTGCAAAACTATACGCATCACACATGCTGCGGGGTCAATCACAAGAAAAGAGACACTGCTCCACGCAAGCAGAAGACACCATTGGTCATTGATATCTGGCTACCGACTGCAACCGCCCTCTCCCCTTCCAAACACTCCAGCAGCCAACAGTCAAGAAAACAGTTGTAAATTTAGATGAAGACATAACAATTTTCTGTATTCCTGGAGTTGAGTCCAACATAATTCAACTTCTTTTTCGGCTACATTTCTGCATGTTTTATTCGTCGAGAGGTTACATAAACCGTTATTTTTACAGTTATTTTGACTTCACACTGTCGTTCTTGTAACTCTTCACACTATCGCTTTTCGCCTAATAAGCTCTCTTTTTTTCATTATGTGACATTTTCTTTTGGCCTTGCCTTACGTATGCTTTTACCTTCATGTTCATTAGTTTGTTACATTTTAAATAAAAGATTCTCCTCTTGTCTCCATCGCTATAAACCACTATCTTAAACTAATGGTACTGCTTTTAGAAAATATTACTTTTTGGCATTTTCACACGTTCCAAGGACTTGTAGTACATGTGTGATAGTACAATATTAGTACATAACCAGTACTGACTGTTTCTCACTCCCGTGTACTTTTTCTTTCATGTGACGTTTCACGATTAGATGTTTTTGCGGTTACTTTTATATACGTCATTCATTCTTGTAACCTATCCCTGTTTGACGTTCTTCCTTGATAGTTCACCTTTTTATAATATATTCACTTTGTCTCACATTCTCAGCTTTATTGAAGATGGAGAGTGTCTGTACACAATGTTGCTTCGTACTACCGTCAATTATTGGTGTTCAGTTTAGTTTACCACTGATCCTTAAGAGACCTTTTTGTATTGGCCATTTTGCTTATAACATTTTTCGTGTGATATGTTTCTGCTTATTCTCGTTAATGTTTTTTTTTCTATATATTATCCACTATAATAAATGTATTGTTTCCATTTTACCTGGCTGTAATTCATTAATTTTACATCTTTAGTACCATTTTGATCCCATTACCGTCATCTTGGCTTTATTGTACTGTGTTACAGCGATAACTTTTACGATGGACTGACAGTTTCTTGATTTAATGTTTTAGGATCATGCCTTACTTTCATATATTTTGTGACTTTAACTTGCTTAGCAGTCAGAAGACAATAATTCCCACAGCCAACTGACAGGTCATTCTTCAGTTTTTGCTTCGCTTCTCAACGGCTCTAGTGATTCGGGTTTGCATGCCATCAGTTTGTTACTTCACTTTCTATATTTCTAATAATATCATCTGGCTTTCAAAAGTTTTGTCATAGTGTCTATATATTTTTCATCTTTCACTTCTGTGTAGCTCTTCGACCAATTCATGGGCGTTTGTTTGCACCTTGCCTTTTTTTTATTTTATGGTTTGAATGGCCTTCGTTGAATCTTGACTATTCTAGCACGCCATTCATGTTCCTGTTTATACATATTATCTGTCTATTTTCCTTTTTCTCATCTTTCATACCTAAAACATGACAGATGTCGGTTCACACCCTGTCTTGTTTATATTGTTTAGTCTGTTTTGGTATTAGTTCGAAAATTCATGTTTTGCCGACGATCAATTCACATTCTTTTAACAAATCAGTTTTCCTCATAGACTAGTTTATTCTATACTGTTACAGTAGAAAAACTGATAAGGTTTCTTATTACAATAATTCCTACATCTCCATTATGTAGTTGTAGCTACTGTATAAGTGTTGACTAAATTTTATAGTTGAGTTCGCTCTTTGTTCTTACATCAGCATACACGCTCTGACAGCTTATTTTTTGAAGACTTCTAGTTTATAATTTTCTTTTCTTTCCTATATGTTCGGTTACATAATAGGAAATCGGTTTTTCAATGGATATGACGCACGAGTAATAGGGCATATTAATCACAGCTACGTATTGCAAGTTTAAAGACGGTAGTTTGTTGTTAATTTGTTGTGGTTCACATGTTTTATCTCTTCTTTCCACAACGGCATAAAAGAAGAAAAACGGAAAAAAATTTACATTTTAGAACACAAACTCTTGCTTTGACCTGGATGCATGGTTCTCATTTCAGGTTTTCTATTCTTTTTAGCGATTCTTGCATTTTTTCTCAACTCAATTACACCATTATGATCCGTTCGCCCTGTTCGTTTATGATATTTATGTTTTCATAATTTCGTTTTCTTACGTTTCCGTATTAATATTACGAGACAGATTTTTTGTCTTCATGACTTCACGTTATAGTACATCCACTGTATGTGATACTATCGTTTGTACAGCATGATTAAGCGTATTTTTAAATGAAGGATCTCCTAATTATTACAATAGAGTAATTTTAACCATTTTTCGTAATGTTATGTTAATACTGTATTTTGTTCAAGCGGTTTTCATTAATACGGTTAATAGGTACATGATAGTTCACTGTGACCACTGTTTGTAAGTCATGCATTTTGTTTTACCTTCTTTGTATTTTAAATCTCTCTTTTTATACTCTTTTACTAATGAATATGTATTGTAAAATTGCTTTAAATAATGAGACCGGATTTTGGATAGAGCATTGTACTCTATTCTATATTTGATGATTTTGTCGACTTTTATAGGGGCCTGAAAATGCTACCAATGAGACACTGAAACTGGTAGCATCATAAAATTAACTGTTGTGTATCTGTTTTCTGCAGATCATTGACCAGCTGCAGTCTCCGTCTTCCACTTATAGAAGATGGAATTTCAGAAATTTCCTTAACAGGTGAACGGCATAAACGCTGGAAAAGTGGTAAGGGAGGTTATCTATTGTTTCTTTCTGCAACTTTACCGGCATAAATGGGGCTTGTCACCGACACTTGTGGAGCAATGGTAAGATACTATCCTCGTATTCAGGACAGCGGTTCAAATCTCCAACCATTCATTGCACCTGTTTCCGACGGTTTCCCTATGTCGCTGAAGGCGAATGCCTGGATGCTTCCTTTGAAAGGGCACGGCCGATTTCCTTCCTCATTGAAAGCTTGTGCTTTCTCCCTAACGATCCTGTCGTAGACGGAACGTTAAAACTTAAACCTCCTTATCCCTCAAATGGCCTGTGGTTTATTTGCAGCCCAATGAACACAAGTGACGCTCAAAAAAGTTTTTTTTGTTTTTTATTTGGATGAAACGATGGGGCATTCGTTTCAGGAACAGGGCGACACTTGGTCACGACAAAGTCGCCGTGCAAACCACTCGGTGTTTACAGCGAGAGCTATCGGCCCCAAACGACGCCTTATGGTAACGGGCGTGCACCGGTCGTAGAGATGTACAATGAGGTAACAGACGAGCGTAATCGGTGGCGACACGTCATACACGGTGGGAGGAATATCTTAAACATTACCTTAAAAGTGTTGTGGACAAAAGCTGGGGCTGTAATTAGAGGATGCTAATACACTACTGGCCATTAAAATTGCTACACCATGAAGATGACGTGCTACAGACGCGAAATTTAACCGACAGTAAGAAGATGCCGTGGTATGCAAATGATTAGCTTTTCAGAGCATTTACACAAGGTTGGCGCCGGTGACGACACCTACAACATGCTGACACGAGGAAAGTTTCCAACCGATTTCTCATACACAAACAGCAGTTGACCGGCGTTGCCTGGTGAAACGTTGTGATGCCTTGTGTAAGGAGGAGAAATGCGTACCATCACGTTTCCGACTTTGATAATGGTCCGATTGTAGCCTATCGCGATTGCGGTTTATCGTATCGCGACATTGCTGCTCGCGTTGGTCGAGATCCAATGACTGTTAGCAGAATATGGAATCGGTGGTTTCAGGAGGGTAATACGGAACGCCGTGCTGGATCCCAACGGTCTCGTATCACTAGCAGTTGAGATGACAGGCATCTTATCCGCATGGCTGTAACGGATCGTGCAGCCACGTCTCGATCCCTGAGTCAACAAATGGGGACGTTTGCAAGACAACAACCATCTGCACGAACAGTTCGACGACGTTTGCAGCAGTATGGACTAGCAGCTCGGAGACCATGGCTGCGGTTACCCTTGACGCTGCATCACAGACAGGAGCGCCAGCTATGGTGTACTCAACGACGAACCTGGGTGCACGAATGGCAAAACGTCATATCTTCGGATGAATCCAGGTTCTGTTTACAGCATCATGATGGTCGCATCCGTGTTTGGCGACATAACGGTGAATGCACATTGGAAGCGTGTATTCGTTATCACCATACTGGCGTATCACCTGGCGTGATAGTATGGGGTACCATTGTTTACACGTTTCGGTCACCGCTTGTTCGCATTGACGGCGCTTTGAACAGTGGACGTTACATTTCAGATGTGTTACGACCCGTGGCTCTACCCTTCATTTGACCCCTGCGAAACCCTACATTTCAGCAGGATAATGCACGACCGCATGTTGCAGGTACTGTACGGGCCTTTCTGGATACAGAAAATGTTTGACTGCTGCTCTGGCCAGCACATTCTCCAGATCTCTCACCAATTGAAAACGTCTGGTCAATGGTGGCCGAGCAACTGGCTCGTCACTATACGCCAGTCACTACTCTTGATGAACTGTGGTATCGTGTTATAGCTGCATGGGCAACTGTACCTGTACATGCCAACCAAGCTCTGTTTGACTCAATGCCCAGGTGTATCAAGGCCGTTATTACGGCCAGAGGTGGTTGTTCTGGGTACTGATTTCTCGGGATCTATGCACCCAAATTGCGTGAAAATGTAATGACATGGTAGTTCTAGTATAATATATTTGTCCAATGAATACCCGTTTATCATCTGCATTTCTTCTTGGTGTAGCAATTTTAATGGCCAGTAGTGTATCTTGCGTTTTCGACGCCGCTCTTGGACAGACTGCATGTCATGTACCCCAAAAAGTTGTTTGTGGCCCACTCGTTTGAGGGTAATGAGCGTACAGTAACAGCATAACTATGCGGTAGACATAATGTGTATGTGTTATCGGAGATGTCAAACATGTCGAAAGTGCAAAAAGGTGGCAATGTTCCTGGCGATATAGCACCGGTTTTACTTTGTAAACTTAAAGTCAAAACAGCTAGTTCACCAGTTTCTGCTCATATACGCCATTTTCAAAAGAACTGAAATGTGTGAGACTGGTCAATACGTTTCTAACGAAGCGCCCCATTTAGCGCCAGTGACAGCAACCTGCTCCACATTCCGCATTTTAATTCCAGATCTAAAGCTGTATTGTTTCGGCTGAAGCTGGTAGTTACAATTTAAATAAAAACGTATCTAGACTATTTTCTTCGTAAAATGGTGAAAATAGGCTAGTCTGCGGAACTCAGCCACCCTGGCCTTGACGGTGGGCAGGTCTAGAAACACAGCACATCTGATCTTCGGTCTACAGACAACATACTGGTTCTACGGAGGTATCGCCTCCACGCGACTGATCATGGCACTGATGTTCATGGAGAAACTAAGTTAGTGACACCTAACAGCAATAGTAAAAACATCTCACAACCCTAGATGCGATTATTCCTACAACACACGAAATCTATCTGTTACTAACCGGTGGAAGGTGGAATTTAGATATGAGGTACGAAGGTGTTCCGGTGCCCACACCTTCAGAGCGTGGTACACCGCAGGGTGTACTCCTGCAGCACTATGCAAAATGTTACGTGCCCTTAATTCATAGTACATTAAAGAGCACGATGCCTCGTTTCTCGGAGACGTCGATAAACTTGCAGCGGAAGCCCTTGGTGTGGATTTTTTTTATTTATGCAGACGAGTGTAGTTTCAGTCAGATTTGGTATGGCACTGGAGGAAAACTGCGGGCCCTTCGAAAGGAGCAGGAGAAAGACACCTCCCATCGCGCCTCGCAGTGGAGCAGGGCAGCCTTTTGTGCCTTCGCCGGGGAAATAACAGCGCATTCTGGTGCGACCGCGCGGGCGGAAGCGGCCACAGATTCGATCTGCACAGAACACCGTTTCGCTATCTGTCAGCGTATCTGCGGTGAAGGCCACGGTGGTCGTGCGGAGGCCGTTACATAAAAGTCACCAGGCCTGACGTCAGGAAAAATCAACGAGTGCTGGCATCGGAATGTACCGTATAGGTCGCGTTCCATCCCTGCATTGGAATCTGGGTTGCTTTTGTTGCCGTCGTTGCTGCTGTCTGGAACAGGAAAGGAAACAAGATTATGGTTTGATGTCCCGTCCACATCATGATGATTATAGACGCAGCATAAGGTCGGATTTTTCAAAGATGAGCCTTCTCAGAGTAGTCATCCCGACATTTACCTGAAGTTGTTTAGAGAAATCACGAAAAACCCAAATATGGATGGCTGGGCGCAGATTTGAACCGTCAACCTCCTGGATGCCACTCTGCCACTCCAGAGTGCCTACCACGGCACCACCTCACTTAGTTATGTTGCTTAGGTTAGGAGAGCGAGGTAGGATGATTGTTAGCGACCAAGCACGAGTACATATTGAATTCAAACTAGTACAGTATATTAAGTCATTAAATAATACCGAAAAAAAACTCAATAATGAGGAAGAAAAACCGAAATAAAATGTTACTAATGAAGTGATATAGCAATAAAATAAATTACATATGATAAAACAACATGGATAATACATGGCAGGTAAGAAACAGCACACAGAACAAACTTAAACTATAGGTAAACAGCCCTTCCTAAGACAATCGGTATGTGTTGGGGGTTATTATAGCATTGTAGGATGTACCCGACATTTATTGATTGCGACTGAAAACAGACGCAAGTATCAAGGCAAATCATGAACCTCCTTCGTCAGCTACACGCTACGCGTTGGAAGCTTCCGATGCAACTTGTAGAGAGTTTCGCGTAAATACACCTGTCACACTATGAGTTGCGTTAGCAGAGACAACGATCGCTACTACATATCCGAAAGAACAGACACCGCGCATCTACACAATTTATTCGCCTCGATACACAAAGAATCCACCACCTTCAGTGCGGATGCGCAGTTTCATTCGAACTCCAGCGGGAATCTAAAATTATCGAGCTTGGAATACATGGACAGGGACTGGGCGCTAGATGGGAATTTGGGTCGGCCGGGAAGCGTGCCGAGATAGTCTGCGCAGTTGCGCTGGCAATGTATCCCTGTGCCGCAGTGGTTAACGCAACTACATATTAAGCAGTAGATTCCGGGCTCGAATCCCGCACCGGTACACATTTTGACTCGTCGCTACTGACGCTACATAGAGTCCCCATGCAGCTGACATCAACAGTTCCTGCCCTTTCCTTTCTGCCCCCTACTTTCTATTTACGTAACAATATTTACTTTGCTGTACTGCAAGTGTTCCCTGAGAATTGTCTTTAGCTGTTGGTGCGACAGTCCACTCGCGACTTAAAATCCTAGATCTGACATAAAACGGGGCGGAACTCTTCCGCTCGCAGGACTGAGACTTAGGAATTAATTACTATAAGATTGTTATAGAATCAAAGATAACTAATGTAGCACGGCACGTTCTTGGATTACTCAAAAACAGTCTGCAAGTGGTAGAGTGTTTGGCGTTCCGGTCTAATGATGCGGATGTTCCAGATGTGATCCTCAGCGATAAACTCACGTTTTGGTGGTATGGAAGGTTCTGGAACGTTGTTCGCTGAGGACTGTAAGACTAACCAAAAGGCTGCGTGTATAAGAACCGACTGTGGCAATAAAACCCCGTGAAGTCGATACTCTTGTTCCAGATAAGGACTCAAAAGATACTTTTGTACTTACTTACCAAAGCTGTAGCTATTTTCTGCTAATACCAAGACCACAGATTCCAAATTTCGTTCACCGTAATACGAACACTGGCTGTTTCCATGCGATCTAACACCGAGATATGTCTTAGACTAATCGTAACATTACGTAATAGCAAACCGTTCGATATTTCTGAACTGCGACCGATCCAGTGAAAAATAATAGTCTCCTGTTTCACCGTATACTATTAATAACTAAAATTACTATGCCAGTTTAAGGGGGTGGGACGTCAAACGGGCCGACTTGGAGCTGGAGAGGCATCACAGGATATTTTAATTTCCACTGTCTATAACTTTTACAAATAAATTCATAAAACTTTGTCAGCATGACCAGGAAGGATTCAGAATTCATACTCATCACAGTGAAAGTTCAAAAACATAACAAAATAAATTTTTTACATTTGAAATTTCATCCTTTTTTCACTTACTATTGGCTGCATTTGTTGCTATAGGTACACTTTTCTTCATAAGTAAGAGAGATCCTTCAATGAATTTTGCACAGCATACAAACCATACTCACAGGTGTATGAAACTCTAGAATTTTCCAAATCTAAAAAACTGTGGTAAGAATTGAGATTATTAACTAAAAAAATTGAGTTTCTTCTAAACATGAAGTTTAAAATGTAACAGCTCATTCAGTTTTTCGTAAATTAAATAAATTCTAGAGCTTCATACACCAGTAAGTATGATTTGTATGCTGTGCAAAATTGATCAAAGAATCTCTCTTACTTATGAAGAAAAGTGTACCTATATTTACAAATGCAGCCAATAGTAAGTGAAAAAATGATGAAATTTCAGATGTAAAAAGATTTATTTTGTTATGTTTTTCAGCTTCCACTGCCATAAGTGTGAACTCTGAATCCTTCCTGGTCATGCTGACAAAGTTTTATGAATTAATTTGTAAAATTACAGACAGTGGAAATTAAAATGTCCTGTGATGCCTCTCCTGCTCCAAATCCACTCGTTTGATATCCTACCCTCCTTAAAGTGGTTTGAAGAAAGAAACAGTAACTGTGGTATTAAAGTTAACGAGTTGACGTGAAACTTCAAATACTTAATTATCACTCTTAAACTATCATTAGTCACAAAGGTCTTGCTTTTATGAAGCCTCCTTCGTAGCTGTGTGTATACATACTGAGAGTGCAAATGTTAACGAAAAGCCCGCATCTCGTGGTCGTGCGGTAGCGTTCTCGCTTCCCACACGCGGGTTCCCGGGTTCGATTCCCGGCGGGGTCAGCGATTTTCTCTGCCTCGTGATGGCTGGGTGTTGTGTGATGTCCTTAGGTTAGTTAGGTTTAAGTAGTTCTAAGTTCTAGGGGACTGATGACCATAGATGTTAAGTCCCATAGTGCTCAGAGCAATTTGAATTTTTTTGTTAACGTAAGGAAATTTTCGGCAGCGTCGTTAATTCCATCACAAAGACTTCCTGCCTGTGTACTTTTGAGGAACGGAAGCTTCGACTTAATTTTGACATTTTATCATTTCCTACTGCCTAATCTTCCGCCATTCCCATGCAGGGCAGCCACTGGAAACAATTAGTGCCCTCACTTCACGGAAACGGTAGGTTAAAATTTTGAAGTAGCCAGAAGACATCAGCGAATATCAATGTAAATTCATACACATACTCTATGTGATCAAAAGCATCCGGACACCTGGCTGAAAATGACTTACAAGTTCGTGGTCCCCTCCATCGATAATGCTGGAATTCAATATGCTGTTGGCCCACCCTTAGCCTTGATGACAGCTTCCACTCTCGCAGGCATACGTTCAGTCGGGTGCTGGAAGGTTTCTTGGGGAATGGCAGCCCATTCTTCACGGAGTGCTGCCCTGAGGAGAGGAATCGATGTCGCTCGGTGAGGCCTAGCACGAAGTTGGCGTTCCAAAACGTTTTGTACCGTGATTCGTCACTCCACACAACGTTTTTCCACTGTTAAGTAGTACAATGTTTACGCTCTTTACACAAGGCGAGGAGTCGTTTGTCATTTACCGGCGTGATGTGTGGCTTATGAGCAGCCGATCGACCATCAAATCCAAGTTTTCTCACCTCCCGCCTAACTGTCATAATACATGCAGTGGATCCTGATGCAGTTTGGAATTCCTGTGTGATGGTCTAGATAGATGTCTGCCTATTACACATTACGACCCTCTTCAACTGTCGGTGGTCTCTGTCAGTCAACAGACGAGGTCGGCCGGTACACTTTTGTGATGTACGTTTCCACTTCACTATCACATTGGAAACAGTAAACATAGGGATGTTTTTGAGAGTGTAAATCTCGCATACAGACGTATGACACAAGTGACAACCAATCACCAGACCACGTCCAAAGTCCATGAGTTCCGCGGAGCGCCCCATTCTGCTCTCTCACGATGTCTAATGACCACTGAGGTCGCTGATAAGGAATATCTGGCAGTAGGTGGCAGTACAATGCACCTAATATTAAAAAGGCATGTTTTAGGGGTGTCTGGATACTTTTGATCACATAGTTTACACACCATCACCGGGTAATTAAATAATTAAAGTTGGAATTTCTGTGACAGGCAGCTAGAGTGCGTTACTGTTGCTCGTGTTTAGTGTTGTTACGAAGCATAGCAGGATATATAAGGGGCGTGACCAGCATCAGATGTTATGTGATCACTGTGAAGGATATGAAGGTGCCGTCTACTAGTTTGCAACAGCCTCGGAACAACAGCAGAATTCGATGCTGTAGAGAATGCGATCTGCATCTTTTACATTGCTTTTTGTTTGTAATATGCTAAATTGTGTAGAATGATTTGTATAAAATTTGTTTCTTTCGTCGTGTAACTTCGAATCTGAACAAAGCTGGGGTCAAGGTAAATGCAACAAAAACAGATAGAGAGAGAAACACACAAACAACTGCATAGAACACGATAACAGCCATGATAGCACGATAACATCGTGGGAGCATATTTCATGTAACTACACACATTCGCTATTGATATGTTAAACATGAGCTTGACAATTTCGTAATAAGTAAATATCGCATCGTGTTACTTCTTTACCCGTTAATATGACGAATTCACATTGAAAGATACTCAATCCTGTTGTCCAGTTACAGGAAAGAGAGTAAGTAAGTAAGTAGCCAACGGAAAAATGCTCCTATCGGAGCGCAATAAAAGCGAATATGCCCCTGTTTAAAAAATCTGACAAAAGTTGGTAACCTGCTGCCTCATACTACCTTTCTCAGCAGCTTCAAAATTTTTGGCATGCAAACACATTCTTTTTAGCATGCAACTCACCTCTCACTTCCACTGTAGCTCATTCTCTTGAATGAATCTTCCAATTTTTCTGAATTTGTAATCATTCGTTTTTCTGTAAATGTGCATCACATCTAGCGCTTTCCGTCCCATTTGAATAATTCCCTGCGGTGCGTCTTTTCTTGTATTAGTGTGTTCATTGGACATCTGAGTCGTAGAGACAACTTACAGGGACCAGCCAAGCAGTCCTATACCGGTCCATATGTTCACTGAAACTGGCTCCGGAAACTTCACGTAACTTTGGTACAGGCCCATATACGAGGGTTGGAACTTTAATAGTGGCAACCATTTATTTACAGCTCGTAAAGCCGGCCTGTGTGGCCGAGCGGTTCTAGGTGCTCCAGTATGGAAACGCGCGACGCTACGGTAGCAGGTTCGCTTCCTGCCTCGGGCATGGATGTGTGTGACGTCCTTAGGTTAGTTAGGTTTAAGTAGTTCTAAGTTCTAGAGGACTGATGACCTCAGCAGTTAAGTCTCATAGTGCTCAGAGCCATTTGAACCATTTGAACAGCGCGTAAAAAATAGATACGTGTTTCAAAGTTTTACTGACCTTCAAAGTAGTCACCAGCATTGTGTATGACCCGTTGCCAGCGATGTGGAAGTCGTAGTTGGGTTGACAGATCGAGCGGCGCGGTCTATTGCCCGAAGTGTTTCCTTCAGTTTAAAAACCGAGTTGAACTCATGAGGGCTTAATCAGGAGAGTGCAGTAGGTCGCATAGCACTTAGCAGCCCCATCTGTCAAACAAATCAGTAACAGCTTGCGCTGTACGTGCTTTAGCATTGTCCTGCAGAAAGTGTCATCACCTCTGTCTCTTAGTTGGCCTTAGGTTGTGTTCCAAAAATGAATAACATAGATACGGAAGTGATGACACTTTCTGCAGGACATGACCATCATTTTGCAGGACAATGCTCAACACGTACAGTGCAAGCGGTTACTAATTTGTTTCACTGATGGGGCTGCTAAGTGCTGTATCACCTGCTGCACTCCCCTGGCTTAACCCCTCATGAGTTCAACTTTATTTCTATACTGAAGGAAACACTTCACAGCATTTGCTTCAGAACTGCTACAAATTCGTCGGGCAATAGACCGCGGCGCTCGAATTGTCAACTCAACTAGCACTGCTAAGAGTATCCTACGACTTCCACATTGCTGGCATTGGGTTATAAACAATGCTGGTGACTACTTTGGAGGTCAGTTAAACTTTGAAACACGTATCTATTTTGTATAAGCTGTAAATAAATAGTTGCCACCGTTAAAGTTCCTACCCTCTTTTAGCCCGCAGCTCCTGGTCGTGCGATAGCGTTCTCGCTTCCCACACCCGGGTTCCCGGGTTCGATTCCCGGCGGGGTCAGCGATTTTCTCTGCCTCGTGATGGCTGGGTGTTGTGTGATGTCCTTAGGTTAGTTAGGTTTAAGTAGTTCTAGGTTCTAGGGGACTGATGACCATCGATGTTAAGTCCCATAGTGCTCAGAGCCATTTGAACCATTTCGAACTGTTGAACCTACCCTCTTTTATGCAAGTTATAGCGATTGTACCTGTCTTGCCGGATAAATCGAGCCCCGTCCATAAAGAGAAATGGAAGGGCGTTTCCGAAAATTGTCAAGTAAACGAAATATTGAAATTACCTAGCATAAATTAGCAGCACGTTTAGCGGCGCCCTGTCACGGATTGTGCGGCCCCGCGCGCCGGAGGTTCGAGTCCTCCCTCGGGCATGAGTGTGTGTGTTGTTCTTAGCATAAATTAGTTTAAGTAGTGTGTAAGTCTAGGGACCGATGACCTCAGCATTTTGGTCTATTGGGAATTCATACACATTTGAAGACTTTTGAACCTGGAATAGTCAGTATATAAACAACGATCTGCACATTTCAATGGTGTAGATTTTATTAAGCCTTTGTTTGGCCAAGATCGCTGTGTAGAAAACAGTAATTACTACGTACGAGCCGGCCGGAGTGGCCGAGCGGTTCTAGGCACTTCAGGCTGCCTCGGGCATGGATGTGTGTGATGTCCTTAGGTTAGTTAGGTTTAAGTAGTTCTAAGTTCTAGGGGACTGATGACCTCAGAAGTTAAGTCCCATAGTGCTCAGAGCCATATGAACCATTTGGAATACGTACGAATGTGCGATATCCATTAATAAAATATTCAACGGCTTCAAGCCGCGTCAAATGGTTCCGGCAGAGATCTGTTCTGTCGTTGTCAGGTGGTTACCACCACTTGAAACCAGCTAATATTTTATCAGCGACTGCTAGTTTCAACAGCTTAGTCATTTTCAGATCAGGATACAAACATGCGGCGTCTAAGTCGAGAGAATAAGTATGACATTTCGTCGTTATAGTGCTAACATCCATAAGGAAATATCAACTTGCAATCGTATTTACGGAATACGTGTGTGAAGCGTATCGTACTTTGTCACCGCAGTGTTAACATCCATAAGAAAATGTCACCTTACTGTCGTATTTACAGTACACGAATGTGAAGCATATTGTAAATACAACTGTAGGTTGACAGTTCGCTAAGGATGTTGACGCTGTAATGAAAAAGTGTCTTACCTATTCTCTTGATTTAGACGCCACATGTTTGTAATCTTATCTGAATATGACCGTTGAAGGGGCTGAAACTAGTAATCACTGTTTTCTAGCCAAGTAAAGGTTGTAATAAATTCTACATTAGCTCCGTCATAGTAACTGTCAGTTCGCGCACTGAATTTTTGAACACCACGTGTAATTCTTCAGCCCGGATCGTGTATAAGGCTGTGGACAGCGCCTCTACCTGTGGGCCACCGTGGTGACGGCAGACGCGCTCTGCCGCTGGTGCTGGCGCCTCTGGATTCCCAGCGCGGAGGCACGTGTCAGGGCGTCCTTTTGGCTGACGCACGCCACGTACAGTTACCGCGGGGAACACCCCCTCCCGCCTTGCCGCGGCAGCCGGGCCGTGACGTCGCTGGGCAGTCCGCATGGGCGAAGGACAGGCACAACGTTCTCTGTTTGCTCTTACAGCAGCGTAGGTGACGTTACCACTACTAATGACGTCGCCGTGTAGTTGTATCCAGTTAACGCGAAAGTCAAATTTAACGTACTTTCGGATCCGAATGGCTCTTGCGTCTCCTCAACGAGTACTTCGTCCGGATTACTACAGTTTTACATTCAGAGGTCGAAATTATCTAAATGCAACAGAAAGCACGGCTCACACCTGCCTGCAAGAAGGGTTTCACAATGATCCACAAAACTACCGTCCAATATCCCTGATATCCATTTGTTGTAGAATCTTAGGACATATTCTGAGCTCAAACATGATAAGGTATCTTGAACAGAACGATCTCCTCCAGCGTGGATCTCAAAAACGTAGGTAATGTGAAACCCAACTCGCACTTCTTTCAAATTACTTCCCGAAAGCCATGGATCAAAGCAGTCAGGTGAGACCCGGGACAAGGATGGGGATTAGTTTAAGGAAAACACGAGGAAGGGTGGCTTACTTCCTGAAAGCCATGGATCAAAGCAGTCAGGTGAGACCCGGGACAAGGATCGGTATTAGTTTAAGGAAAACACGAGGAAGGGTGGCCCAACTTGATGCATGATTTATCATTCCCAAACAAATACTTTTATCTGATGACAATTCTATCATAAGCCAACTAACAGCTACCAAGATTCTTGATAAATACATACGAATAGTTGAGGTTGTTAAATTAAAATCACAATGCATAGGGACATTTGCACTGTACAAAAAATTACAAACGGTACTCAAAGAACAGATCAGTAGTGTAATACAATGGTGCCCCGATTACAAACAGTTAATTGACTAAATAAACCGGCGGCGGCACTCTGCCCGCACAACTAGCATAAAACCTGTGACTAATCCGACAACAGGACGTCAACATATAAGAAGAAGTTCAACAAACGTTCAGGACATTACAAGGACCTTTCAATAATAGAAACACTAAGTAAATTACTTCCTAATCCGGCAACATTCCCGCGCGGCAAGATGCCAAAAGAATGAAATAAACTACTAAACTTGAGGGTGGAACGGGTTATAAGCAGAAGCGCGTGTGACCCGCCAGCACATAGGCCTCATGCGACGACAGGAAAGCCGCCGAAGCAGAAAGAAAACGCGTCACTGCCCCAGACGAGCAGGACAGCAACGCATCAGCCGCTGCCGATACAAAGGTGTCAACATATACCAAACAACAAACAGCCAACAAGTTTGATAGAAATTACATACAGAATAACACTTTAAGTGGCCAATTAAGGATTTTTTCAAGAAAACCGGCTATTATAAAACTTCAGTATAGAGCGCCTCGTTCATAAACATTACAAGTTAACCTTCCCAGTGATAACAAGAAGCAATGTACAAGGTCATTAAAAAAATTACATAATAATTCAAACAAGATTAAATAAGTCAAGGTATATTTCTACTGGGGTCTCCTAGAGACTAATAGGCACTGTAATTTGAATACGCAACAAGTGGCAGATGGCCGGTTAAAACATACACCTATAATCCGAAGGGCTCCTCAGCACGGATTAAGAGAGTGTGCAAATACAAACACGCGCACACACATGACCTACACGTGCGTACCTTTAGGATGAGCGCATACAACTTTAGTTACAGGCCAAATCCAATAACCCGCCCCAGGAAGGGCCATAAGGTCTACAACAAATAGAAATTACAATCAGCAGTATCAAATACTCCATAGTAACAAACAATGACTTCATGTACCAGATTAAAAATTGCAAAATACTAGCTTGACGCTTACAGAAATCTGCAGATTGACACACACAGCCTCAAAAGGTATCACTGAAAGGGCGTGTTGTTGTTGTTGTTGTGGCCTTCAGTCCTGAGACTGGTTAGATGCAGCTCTCCATGCTAATCTATCCTGTGCAAGCTCCTTCATCTCCCAGTATCTACTGCAACCTACATCCTTCTGAATCTGCTTAGTTTATTCATCTCTTGGTCTCCCTCTACGATTTTTACCCTCCACGCTGCCCTCCAATGCTAAATTTGTGATCCCTTGATGCCTCAGAACATGTCCTACCAACCGGTCCCTTCTTCTAGTCAAGTTGTGCCACAAACTTCTCTTCTCCCCAATCCTATTCAACACCTCCTCATTAGTTACGTGATCTACCCACCTAATCTTCAACATTCTTCTGTAGTACCACATTTCGAAAGCTTCTATTCTCTTCTTGTCCAAACTATTTATTGTCCATGTTTCACTTCCATACATGGCTACACTCCATACAAATACTTTCAGAAACGACTTCCTGACACTTAAATCTATACCCGATGTTAACAAGTTTCTCTTCTTCAGAAACGCTTTCCTTGCCATTGCCAGTCTACATTTTATATCCTCTCTACTTCGACCATCATCAGTTACTTTGCTCCCCAAACAGCAAAACTCCTTTACTACTTTAAGTGTCTCATTTCCTAATCTTATTCCCTCAGCATCACCCGACTTAATTCGATTACATTCCATGACCCTCGTTTTGCTTTTGTTTATGTTCATCGTATATTCTCCTTTCAAGACACTGTCCAATCCGTTCAACTGCTCTTCTAAGTCCTTTGCTGTCTCTGACAGAATTACAACGTCATCAGCGAATCTCAAAGTTTTTATTTCTTCTCCCTGGATTTTAATACCTACTCCGAATTTTTCTTTTCTTTCCTTTACTGCTTGCTCAATATACAAATTGAATAACATCGGGGAGAGGCTACAATCCCATCTCACTCCCTTCCCAACCACTGCTTCCCTTTCATGTCCCTCGACTCTTATAACTGCCATCTGGTTTCTGTACAAATTGTAAATAGCCTTTCACTCCCTGTGTTTTACCCCTGCCACCTTTAGAATTTGAAAGAGAGTATTCCAGTCAACATTGTCAAAAGCTTTCTCTAAGTCTACAAATGCTAGAAACGTAGGTTTGCCTTTCCTTAATCTTTCTTCTAAGATAAATCGTAAAGTCAGTATTGCCTCACGTGTTCCAACATTTCTACGGAATCCAAACTGATCTTCCCCGAGGTCGGCTTCTACCTGTTTTCCCATTCGCCTGTAAATGATTCGCGTTAGTATTTTGCAGCTGTGACTTATTAAACTGATAGTTCGGTAATTTTTACACCTGTCAACACCTGCTTTCTTTGGGATTGGAATTATTATATTCTTCTTGAAGTCTGAGGGTATTTCGCCTGTCTCATACATCTTGCTCACCAGATGGTAGAGTTTTGTCAGGACTGGCTCTCCCAAGGCTGTCAGTAGTTCTAATGGAATGTTGTCTACTCCCGGGGCCTTGTTTCGACTCAGGTCTTTCAGTGCTCTGTCAAACTCTTCACGCAGTATCGTATCTCCCATTTCATCTTCATCTACATCCTCTTCCATTTCCATAATATTGTCCTCAAGTACATCGCCCTTGTATAGACCCTCTATATACTCCTTCCACTTTTCTGCTTTCCCCTCTTTGCTTAGAACTGGGTTTCCATCTGAGCTCTTGATAGGGCATAAAGGAATCTAATTCCTGACCAGCTCACACTGTGGCAGAATTAACAGCCTTTAAGTACAGTACTTACTGCATACTTTCCATACATACTTTCAAATAAATGCCAAGGAGGCCAGTACCACCAGGACTCCGCGCAGGCGCAGTATAATACCGAACTTCTGCTCGTAGCTGCCAACAAGTTGGCGTATTTAGCACACCACAGTTCACTGATGCACTACGTAATCAGGTTGCAGGCGACGAGAGCCGCTCCTTGCCCTCTAAACTCGCCGTTAGCAAAGGGTAACAACGTTGCAGGAAAACGCGGGCCCCCATAGCCCAAAGGTCAACGGTCCGACTCGCTGCAAACTTCAGCATGCCGGGTACTGAGGCACAGCCATCCAGCTCCGTGTCCCGCACACACCACTCACTACCACACAGCCCCAGAGGATACACATGACCAAGCAAAGATGATACGATGAGGGCCGGAATCGATGGAACGCGCGCACGAGAGGCAGTAGTAGGATCGCGCGCGCTGCCACGCAGAAGCCGCCGCGGCTCATCAGATACATGTAGTATTTCTCGATTTCCGAAAAGCATTTGACTCGGTACTACACCTACGCTTATTATCCAAATTACGATCATATGGGATTCATATGAAATATGTGACTTCAAATGTTCAAATGTGTGTGAATTCCTAAGGGACCAAACTGCTGAGGCCATCGGTCCCTAGACTTACACACTACTTAAACTAACTTACACTACGAACAACACACACACACACACACCCATGCCCGAGGGAGGACTCGAACCTCCGACTGGAGGTTGAAATGGTTCAAACGGCTCTGAGCACTATAGGACTTAACTTCTGAGGTCATCTGTCCCATAGAACTTAGAACTACTCAAACCTAACTAACCTAAGGACATTACACACATCCATGCCCGATTCAGGATTCGAACCTGCGCCCGTAGCGGTTGTGCGGTTCCAGACTGAAGCGCCTAGAACCGTTCGGCCACACCGGCCGGCCCGACGGGAGGGGCGGCGCGATTCGTGACATGGTGCCTCTAACCGCGCGGCAAAATATGTGACTTGATTAAGGATTTCTTTGTAGGGAGGACGAAGCATGCTATATTGTATGGAGAGTACGACTACTCTCCATAGATGTAGAAGTAATTTCAGGTGTACCCCAGGCAAGTGTGTTGGCATCTTGCTGTTCGTATTGTATGTTAATGATCTTAAGGACAATACTAATAGTAACCTCAGGCTTTTCGCAGATGATGCAGTTATCTGAAACGAAGTACAGACTGAATGAAGCCATACAAATATTCAGTCAGACTTTGACAAAATTTCAAAGTGGTGCAATGATTGGCAGCTTGCTTTAAATGTTCAAAAAAGTAAAATTATGCATTTCACAAAACGAAAAGAAACGTTAGTGAGTCGCATTTCGAATCTGTAAACTCATCTGTAGCACTTAGTAGGGACATGAAGTAGAATGGTCACATAAGCCCAGTCGTTGATAAAGCAGGGGTAGGCTTCGATAATATTGTTAGAATACTAGGGAAATGCACTAAGTCTACAAGGGAGACATCACTCGTGAGACCACCCCGGAATATTTTCAAGTGCGTGGGACCCGTACAAAATAGCACTAATAGGAAATACTGAAGGTAGCAGCACTAATGGTCACAACATTGAGATGTTGAATGAATTAAACTGGCAGCCTCGTGAAGATAGGAAGAAACTATCCTGAGAAAGTCTACTGACAAAGTTTCAAGAACTGGTTTTAAAGGGTAGGACTAGGAATATACTACCGCCCCTTAGATATCACTCCCATAGGGCTACTGAGGATAAGATTACAGTAATCACAGCATACACAGAGGCATTTAAACAATTATTTTGCACACTTTCCATAAGTGACTTTAACGGGAAGAAGCCGTAATAACTGATACAGTGAGACGTACCGACGTACCCTCTGCACATCCACTTCACAACGGTTTGCAGAGTATAGATGTAAACGTAGATGTAGAAATATTTCCTGTGGGATATTGGTAGGATTTTGATTAGTCAATATTTCTGAAACGGATGTCCTTCGATTCCACGATTTCAGTTTCAAAAAATGATCTTTCACAAGACATGCGTGATATTCCTCGTGGTGATGTGACAAACTTCCTGAGATTATCGAAAATAATAGCTGCGCAATCACATGGGAAGTGGCGTCCATAAAGGCCTGTTCTAATTTATACAGGGTCCGGCATAAAAAACTCCCCGATTACAAAGTAACGTGCAGCGGACAGTAGAAGGAGCAGAGTGGTGGGGGGCGCGTCGTTAAGTAGCTGCCTACGTGCCGTTTTCAGTGTACGCCATGGCGTGGTCTGGTGAACATCGTGCCTTCGTAGTGGAAGATTTTATTCAAAATGGCGAATCGCCTATTAATACTCAACGTGCTTTTCGCGTTCGCTTTGCGCTCGGACGACGGGACCCTGTTCCCCATAAGAAAACAATTTATTCTTGGGTTGCTAACTTTCGTGAGACAGGTTCCGCATTAAAAAGGAAACCACCTGGACGACCACGGACTGCAACAGGCCCCGGAAATGTTGATGCAGTTAGAGCTTCAGTTCAACAATCTCCTCGACGATCCGCTAAAAAGCATGCGGCAGCATTACGGATATCTGATCGAAGTGTGAGAAGAATCTTGCATCGAGATCTTAAAATGCATCCTTACAAAATTGTAACTACGCAGGAACTGAGTGAACGAGACTGTGGTGTCCGTGTAAGTTTGTGCCAAGACCTTCTTCGGAACATTCGTCCCAACGATATTGTGATTTTTTCTGATGAAGCACACTTTCACCTTGCCGGAACAGTGAACAGCCAATATTGCAGGTACTGGTGTGAACACAATCCCCAAGAACTTCATCAACGACCACTTCATAGCCCTAAAGTAACAGTATGGTGTGCTGTTTACAATTCCGGAGTGATCGGTCCTTACTTTTTCGAAGAAAATGACAGGAATTTAACCGTCAACAGTGAACGCTATTGTGCCATGCTCTGCGACTTTCTCCAACCGCAACTAAGGGAGCTTTTTGGTGAAATAGAGAACGTGTGGTTCCAGCAAGATGGTGCTACTGCCCACACAGCGCGGCAGTCACTGGCATTGGTGAAGGAAATGTTTCCTGGACATGTGATGTCGTTGCGTGGAGACATTGGCTGGCCCCCACGATCGCCGGACTTAACGCCCTGTGATTTCTTTCTTTGGGGCTATTTAAAAGCAAAAGTTTATGAACAACGTCCACAATTTTACGAGCCCTGAAAGAAGCAATTACACAAGAGGTTGAAGCTATTCCACCTGAAATGACTCAAAGAGTAATGAATAACTTCAGGGAAAGACTCAAACAGTGTGTCGACAGTGCAGGAAGCCATTTAAGGGATGTTTTATTTAAAAAGTAAGACCATAAGAGTATTTTCTAAAATGGCATAATATGTACTTTTATTTAGTATAAATAAAATTGTTCTACCTTATTTGTTTTTGTTTTTATTAGCTTTCCTTAAAGGGGAGGTTTTTCTGCCGGACCTTGTAGTGCCAAATATACACTGAAGAGACAAAAAGACTGGTACACCTGCCCAATAACGTGTAGGGCCTCCGCGAGCATGCAGAGGTGCCGCAATACGACATGGCATGGACTCGACTAATGTCTAAAGTAGTGCTGGAGGGAACTGACACAACGAATCCTGCAGGGCAGTCCCTAATTCCGTAAGAGTACGAGGAGTGGAGATCTATTCTGAACACACGTTGCAAGGCATTCCAGATATGCTCAATAGTGTTCTTGTCTGGGGAGTCTGGTGGCCAGTGGAAGGCTTTTAACTCAGAAAAGTATTCCTGGAGCCACTCTGTAGCGATTCTGGACGTGTGGGGTGTCGCATTGTCCTGCTGAAATTCCCCAAGTCCGTCGGAATGTGAAATGGGCATGAATGGATGCAGGTGAACAGACAGGACGCTTAGGTACGTGTCACCTGTCAGAGTCGTATCTAGACGAATCAGGGGTCCATTATCACTCCAACTGCACAAACCCCACACCACTTCAGAGCCTCCACCAGCTTGAGCAGTCCCCTGCTCACATGCAGGGTCCATGGATTCATGAAGTTGTCTCCACACCCGCACTCTTCCATCCGCTAGATACATTTTGAAACGAGACTCGTCCAACCAGGCAACGTGTTTTCAGTTATCAGCAGTCCAATGCCGGTGCTGACGGGCCCAGGCGAGGCGTAAAGCTTTGTATCTTCAACGGTACACAAGTGGGCCTTAGGGTCCGAAAGCCCATATCGAAGATGTTTCGTTGAATGCTTCGCACGCTGGCACTTGTTGATGGCACAGCACTGAAATCTGCAGCAGTTTGCGGATGAGTTGCACTTCTGTCACGTTTAACGATTCTCTTCAGTCGTTGGTCCCGTTCTTGCAGGATCTTTTTCCGGCCGCAGTGATGTCAGAGATTTGATGTTCTACAGGATTCCTCACATTCACGGTACACCCATGAAATGGTCGTCGGCGAAAACCCCTCTTCATTGCTGCCTTGGAGACGCTGTGCCCATCGCTAGTGCGCCGACTATAGCACAACGTACAAATTCACTTAAACCTTGATAACCTGCCAGTGTAGCGGCAGTAACCGATCTAACAACTGCGCTAGACATTTGATGTCTTAAATAAGCGTTGCCGAACGAAGCGCCGTATCCTGCGTGTTTACATATCTCGGTATTTGAACCTATACCAGTTTCTTTGGCGCTTCAGTGTAGCTGTAGGCATGATTTTCAATTTTAAATATTTGTCACTTACTGTTGCAATACTAACACACTACTGGCCATTAAAATTGCTACACCACGAAGATGACGTGCTACAGACGCGAAATTTAACCGACAGTAAGAAGATGCTGTGATATGCAAATGATTAGCTTTTCAGAGCATCCACACAAGGTTGGCACCGGTGGCGACACCTACAACGTATTGACATGAGGAAAGTTTCCAACCGATTTCTCATACACAAACAGCAGTTGACCGGCGTTGCCTCGTGAAACGTTGTTGTGATGCCTCGTGTAAGGAGGAGAAATGCGTACCATCACGTTTCCGACTGATAAAGGTCGGATTGTAGCCTATCGCGATTGCGGTTCATCGTATAGCGACATTGCTGCTCCCGTTGGTCGAGATCCAATGACTGTTAGCAGAATATGGAATCGGTGGGTTCAGGAGGGTAATACGGAACGCCGTGCTGGATCCCAACGGCCTCGTATCACTAGCAGTAGAGATGACAGGCATCTCATCCGCATGGCTGTAACGGATCATGCAGTCACGTCTCGATCCCTGAGTCAACAGATGGGGACGTTTCGAAGATAACAACCATCTGCAAAAACAGTTCGACGACGTTTGCAGCAGCATGGACTGTCAGCTCGGAGACCATGACAGCGGTTACCCTTGACGCTGCATCACAGACAGGAGTGCCTGCGATGGTGTACTCAACGACGAACCTGGGTGCACGAATGGCAAAACGTCATTTTTTCGGATGAATCCAGGTTCTGTTTACAGCATCATGATGGTCGCATCCGTGTTTGGCGACATCGCGGTGAACGCATATTGGAAACGTGTATTCGTCATCGCCATACTGGCGTATCACCCGCCGTGATGGTATGGGGTACCATTGGTTACACGTCTCGGTCACCTCTTGTTCGCACTGACGGCACTTTGAACAGTGGACGTTACATTTCAGATGTGTTACGACCCGTGGCTCTATCCTTCATTCGATCCCTGCGAAACCCCACACTTCAGCATGATAATGCACGACCGCATGGTGCAGGTCCTGTACGGGCCTTTCTGGATACAGAAAATGTTCGACTGCTGCCCTGGCCAGCACATTCTCCAGATATCTCACCAATTGTAAACGTCTGGTCAATGGTGGCCGAGCAACTGGCTCTTCACAATATGCCAGTCACTACTTTTGATGAACTGTGGCATCGTGTTGAAGCTGCATGGGCAGCTGTACCTGTACACGCCATCCAAGCTCTGAGTCAATGCCCAGGCGCATCAAGGCCGTTATTACGGCCAGAGGTGGTTGTTTTGGGTACTGATTTCTCAGGCTCTATGCACCCAAATTGCGTGAAAATGTAATCACATGTCAGTTCTAGTATAATATATTTGTCCAATGAATACCCGTTTATCATCTGCATTTCTTCTTGGTGCAGCAATTTTAATGGCCAGTAGTGTAAAATATTCATATGCTACCACAGTACAAATAAAATTCCCAAGAATAAGATTAATAAGTTGCTGCAGCTAAATATGATGCAAATAAATAAGAATCATGTGAAAATGTTTCAATTACTTTGATGTATATTTCAGATCTATAAAGAAACATATCTATAAACAAAGTTAATATTGGGTTGAAACAGTCTAGATCGCAATAATATTATTGCCCAGTTTCGACTTCAGGTAGAAGTCAGATTCGGAAAACGAGCACCATCTGGCTGTTACTGACGGCTCCTCGGATGATCAAGCGCCAACACTATCGTAACGAGCAGTTTACGATCGTGTTGCCGCGTGAGCATACGAGAAATGCCAGCAGCAGCCAAGTGGTGCTCATTTTCCGAAGCTGACTTCTGCATGAAGTAGAAATTGGTCATTAACAAAATATTATTGCGATCTAGACTGTTGTTTTAACCCAGATGTATCACCAGATCACAGTTATTCCTTTGTATTACGTCGTCCAAATTTAATAACAAAATTAAGACGCTTTATTACGAAAATATTTTTATTTGAAGAACTAAACCCACTTCTATGAATCTTTTGACAGTTTCACGGCAACTGAAAAAAAAACCCTCGTAACACAATCGATTTGATTCAATATCGCATACGTGAAAGCCGTCATTCACATTTGATTGTCTGTCTGGGTTACAGTAGTGATGAGTGCCAGTGCCCATTCAATAGCTTAGGTATTTGCTCTTATAGATGAGGTTAATTAATATTATGAGGAAAGGTAAAAAAGGATAAAGTGAGAGTTGATGGCGGAAATGGGTGTAGAGCAGGGGGACTGCACTTACACCAGCTTGTTTAGCTTTGCTGTTGGAGAAGATACAGGAAAAGGCATCATCGATTGGCAGAGGTGACAGTACAGATGATGAGGTGAAATTGTTAGCTTTGGACGACAACAATGTTCTGACAGCAGAGCAGGAAAAGGAACTAAAGAGGTCAGCAGTAAATAGTGGAGTGGGTTTGAAGATGGACGAAGAGAAAGCTTAATTTTAATATCGGTCGCCAAAGCCAATAAGTATTAAAAGATGTTACCATTTTCAATTTTGTCTGTTATTCAAACACTGTTATTTGCATCACACGTTCCGATGATTTCAGTTTATGTTACCCTATGTGACCAAAACTATCCGGACACCTGGCTGAAAATAACTTACAAGTTCATAATGCTGGAATTCAATATGTTGTTGGCCCACCCATAGCCTTGATGACAGCTTCCACTGTCGCTAGCATACGTTCAATCAGGTGCTGGAAGGTTTCTTGCGGAATGGGAGCCCATTCTTCACGGAGTGCTGCACTGAAGAGAGGTATGGACGTCGGCCGGTGAGGCCTGGCACGAAGTCGGCGTTCCAAAACATCCCAAAGATGCTCTGTGCGATTAAGGTCAGGACTCTGTGCAGGCCAGTCCATTACAAGGAAGTTATTGTCGTGTAACCACTCCGCCACAGGCCGTGCATTATGAACAAGTCCTCGATCGTGTTGAAAGATGGAATCGCCATCCCCGAATTGCTCTTCAACAGTGGGAAGCAAGAACGTGGTTAAAACATGAACCTGCGCTGTGATAGTGCCACGCATAAATACAAGGGGTGCAAGCTCCCTCCATGAAAAACACAACCACACCGTAACACCACCGCCTCAGAATCTTACTGTCGGCACTACACACGTTGGCAGATGACGTTCACCGGGCATTCGCCATACACACGTCCTGCAATCGGATCACCACATTGTGTACCGTGATTCGTCACTCCACACAACATTTTTCCACTGTTCGATCGTCCAATGTTTACGCTCCTTACACCAAGCGAGGCGTCCTTTGGCATTTACCGGCGTGATGTGTGGCTTACGAGCAGCTGCTCGGCCATGAAATCCAAGTTTTCTCACCTCCCGCCTAACTGTCAGTTTGGAATTAATGTGTGATGTTCTGGACAGATATCTGCCTATTACACAGTACAACCCTCTTCAACCGTCGGCGGTCTGTCAGTCAGTCAACAGACGAGGTCCGCCTGTACGCTTTGGTGCTGTACATGTCCCTTCACGTCTCCATTTCACTATTACATCGGAAACAGTGGACGTAGGGATGTTTAGGAGTGCGCAAATCTCGCGTACAGACGTTTGACACATGTGACACCCAATCACCTGACCGCGTTCGAAGTCCGTAAGTTCCGCGGAACGCCCCATTCTACTCTCTCACGATGCCTAATAACTACTGAGGCGCTTGTATGGAGTACTTGGCAGTATGTGACAGCACAATGCACCTAATATGAGAAACGTATGTTTTTGGGGGTGTCCGGAAACCTCCGATCACATAGTGTTTCTCCAGGTCATAACCCTATGGTCGTGATTTTACACCGTCACCCTGTGTCGCTATACACAGATGCGCGTCTGCATTTGAATACATTGTTAGACAAAAAAAAAAGTTAAGCACTCAGATGACATGGTCGGATGTCACCGTAGTTCGTGCATGTACACTGCGTCAGGAGATATGCAAACGATTAGTGTTTCAGTTCTCCGTGACTGGATGAACGATTACCAGATGGCATAAGTGTTATTCGTGTTTAGTGTTGTTACAGACCTGGTAAATTGTATAATGGACATGAACGACTTCGGATGTTAAGTGATTACTGGGAAGTACACGAAGATAGCACTTATTCATATGAGACAGCATTATCAGCACCTGACGGAGTTTGAAAGGGGTCTCATTGTGGGCCTCCTTTTGGCCAGGTGGTCGAAACGTGCAATATACAGATTTGTGGGGCATCCGGATGTGACAGTGTTCCGATGTTGCACTGCATGGGGCCGTGATGACAGGCATACTAGTCGCCAGGCTTCCAGTTGACCACATCTGATCACCACAAACGAGGATGGTCTTATTGTGCACCAAGCACACTGAACCCCTTCTCATCTGCGCCAGCCATCCTAGAAGAAGTAACGGACTCTCTACAAATTTCTGTGTCATTCTGCACCACTGATAGGAGCCTAGAAGCATCCGGACTAGGAAATTACAGTCCCACACGAAGCTCGATTAACATCTTAACATGGACGGCTTCATTTGAAGTGGTGCCTGTGACTGGGAATCATACACTGCTGATGGAAATCGAAATGAGCGTTTGGCGTCATTGACAGGGAGGCCTCTTACGCGGCAGGTCCGGCCGCCTTGGTGCAGGTCTTATTACATTCGACGCCACACTGGGCGACTTGCGCGCCGGATGGGGATGAAATGATGATGAAGACAACACAACATCCAGTCCCTGAGCGGAGAAAATCCCCGACCCAGCCAGCAATCGAACCCAGGCCCGTAGGACGGCAATCCGTCACGCTGACCACTGAGCTGTCGGGGCGGACATACACTGCTGATGAATGGTGTCGACTTGTTTTCAGGGATGAATTGTGATTCTGCACTACTCCTCATGACCATTGCCGGCGTCTATTGGAGCGACCTGGGCAGAGACCCCTTTCTTCCCTTATTTGGGAGAGCCGCTGCGGTGTTACTCGAGGCGTCATGGTTTGGGCAGCCACTGGGTGTGAGTTCAGGCCACGGCTGGTGTGACTTGACACAGCTTTTTCCTGATATGTTACCTCTCACGTGACAGTTTCGTAGTGCCGTTTTGCAACAGGACAATACTCGTCCACCCAGAGCACGTGTTCCTATAAACTGTTAGCGTGATGCTGAGGTACTCCCGCGGCCAACCAGATTCCCAGATCTCGTGGGACCAACTCGGATGTCAACTTCATCCCAGCGCCAGTATTCAGGATATTAAGGCCCAGTTACAACAGTTGTGGGCTAGCTCGCCTCAGGAGAGGATACAACGGCTTTATGACCCCGTTGCCAGCCAAATCAGTGCCATGGATGCAGGTCAGAGAGCGTGTAACGTCATACTGTTAATGGGACTCATACTGCTAAGTTATTGATAAATCGTTCGCGAGTATGGAACGTTGCTCTCACTTGAGGGTGCTGCGACAGCAGTTATGTATTTAGACGGCAGGCGTGCGCCGCACAGTGTGACGATGTAAGATCAAGGCAATAGAAGTGGCACTTTAAAATAGGACATCGCCGAAATCAGCTGGCCGTTGACATAAGCGACAGCGACCTTCTAACAGCCAAGATGGAAAACCTAATAGTCTTTTAGTAATAAAGTAACACAAATAAGAGGATCGAACACTTCCGACGCGAAGCATTCTATTTAAGGGACATTGCTAACTGAAATAATAACAGGGAGCCGTATAAGATCTGCAGATATTTGCAACGAATAAACTATTTACCAGTATACTGCTAAGAAACGCATTGAAACACCGTCTTTACAAGACAGTTGTGCGACCGGTCTTAAAGTGGATGTTGAACAAGAAGATGGAGAGTTAAATTCTTGCGATTGGAAAGAAGGTGGTTAAAAAATTTTTGACCAGTACCTAAGCAGAGAAATATAAGAAGAACAGGAGACAGTGTGTCCATTTAATATACCCTGAGTCAGATGTGTCAGCAGCTTAGGAACAGAAGAATTGAGTAGCTGGTGCGGGGGATCTTCAAAAAGTAAGTTACTCTTTATTAAGGCAGGCCAAGCAACTTTTATTGGAAGCTGTATAACACATCAAACTGCCAGAGGTACATGACACTAGTTTTAAACATGGTCACCTAGTATCTGTAAACAAGAATGGAAGCGTTTAGTTCCTCGACGACGGAAATCCCCTCCTTGGGCACAGAGCCATTCAAGAAATGCCGTATGAACGCCGTCATCGTTGTAAAGTCTCATTCGCTCCAGGTGTTCTCTCAGCTTCCACAAGAGATGGGAATAGTACGGTACAAAATCTGGACTTCCCGATCAGCATCACGCACATCTGTTCGGCCTTGGTTAAATTGTTGACACCATTTCACGATAGCTGGATAATATATTGCGCTTGGTCCATACACCGGCAGAATTTCACGGTGGATGTGTCCAGTTTAGACGTTTTGCATACAAAAACGGTACCGTCCACCGTACTTCGACTCTGTAGTACGTTTTCCGTTGCTGCGCCATCCCAATCGCGCGCTGTGATGCACCTGTAATCCTTGTGCGGCAGAACTGTGTCTGCAGGGAATCTGGAACATGTAATTTCTTCTGACAGTCTTGTTGCTCGCTATGGATGTCAACAAAGAACCACATTTTGGATTAGCAGGGCGACATGTGTAACAGTCGGCAGCTCATGGTCGCGCGGTAGCGTTCTCGCTTCCCATGCCCGGGTTCCCGGGTTCGATTCCCGGCGGGGTCAGGGATTTTCTCCGCCTCGTGATGACTGGGTGTTGTGTGATGTCCTTAGGTTAGTTAGTTTAAGTAGTTCTAAGTTCCAGGGGACTGATGACCCTAGATGTTAAGTCCCATAGTGCTCAGAGCCATTTGAACCATGTGTAACTCAATTTCTGAAGACCCTACGTGGATGTACTCAGAAGGAAAAACAGGAATAACACGAAGAGTGATGGAAGGGCAAGGGCGCACGCAGTCTGTATAGTGATTGGATATGACTAATGATGTTAACTGTAACACCTTGCAGTCACTAAGTCCCTCATAAAGGTTACCTTCCTGAAAAAGCGTATAATGACCAAATTAGAAAAATGTAATCCGACGGGCGGCCGGAGTGGTCGTGCGGTTCTAAGCGCTACAGTGTGGAGCCGGGCGACCGCTACGGTCGCAGGTTCGAATTCTACCTCGGGCATGGATGTGTGATGTCCTTAGGTTAGTTAAGTTTAATTAGTTCTCAGTTCTAGGCGACTGATGACCTCAGAAGATAAGTTGCATAGTGCTCAGAGCCATTTGAACCATTTTTTGTAATCCGACAATTCTCAGTTATGTTTCTACAGACGTACATACGTACATTGTGCAATGTAACGTTTTAATACCTGTAATACTTCAGTATAGCCTGTTGGTTAGCCATCTCATTCCTTAATGCAAATTGAATAAGCAACACCGAAACCCAAATTTATGCTTTAATACACACAGTTGTTATATTTCGTTGAAATCACTTTCCAGCACCACAGTATCACAAACCCAGTAAGTAAAATGTCGAGTAGGAGCTCTATCGAAGCAATGTAAGAAATTTACCGTCTGCGATCAGAAACTAGTTAACAATCCAAAGGGTGGTTCTTTGTTGACATCTACAGTGAGCAAAAATGGTTTTGGTTGTTTTGTCTGATTTGGATTAGGAACAAGAATATTTTGTTTAATTACTTCCACGTAGGCATTGTGCTACGCCTCATGAGTGCTCTCTTCTGCTATCTGATAACATTAGTAGTTGAATTAATTAAATTTATGATTGGCAAGAATTTGAATAGAGATCTGAGGTTTGCATTAACTTTATAATTATTATTATGTTTCAAAATTACTGAAGTCTTACGTAGTTCAAACTGATTAAGATTCCTCTAAACACGTATTACTCTCACTTTTATTATTATTATTATTTCTATTATTTATTTTATGGCCTTCATTGGACCACTCTAGTCAAAAATATAAAGTTGTAAACAAGTTGTTACACAGGAATACAATTTGGCTCAACAATAACTTAATATGATATTTAAGTAATAAAATTATTAGAGTCTATTCTTATGTGAAAGGTGTTTTTCTCTTCTGTCTGCCCAATATTTCTTCATTCTTTCAGATATTTTCTTTCTTTCTCCATCTGAGACCACTCTTCCAGGTACTCCTTTTATTGATTTTCGTTTGTAGTCTGGTTTGCGGGTCTTGCAGTACTCTGGTTTTCTCTGTCTTGTTTTTTAGGTCATCTACTGTAATTTGGAGTTCTTTTATATCTTCCTTAATTTTCGTCATCCATTTAATGTCGCTCTTGCCATTACACAATTTTTGGATTATTTTTTTTACTAATTCTGTTTTCTGGAGTTCTCATCAGATGTCCAAAGAATGAGATACTTTTCTTCCTGGTCGTTCTCATGACTGGTTCTATTTTCTTATATACTGTTTCATTTGATGCTATTCTCCAATGTCCATTTATTTTATACTGTTTATTTATACATGTCCTAATTATTCTTCTTTCTATTTTTAGTATTCTGTCAATTTCTGCTGTATTAGTTGTTTTGAAGATATTTTCAGCTGCATATGTTATTTCTGGTTGTGTAACTGTTTTATAGTGTTTTAATTTTGCATCTATAGATAGACTTTTTTTGTTGTATGTAGTTTTGGTAATGTAATTTGCGTAGTTCAGCTTTTTATTCTATTCTGCCATGATGGCTTCTCATTTAGATTGTATGTTATTATTTCGCCTAAATATTTAAATTTATCAACAATTTTGATTTCCTGTTCTCCTATTGTAATTTTCTTTGCAAGTGGTGGATCAGTTAGCATAATCTCCGTTTTTTCAAATGATATTCTAAGGCCTACTTTCTCTGCTATTTCTTGTAGTGATTTCACTTGTTGCCTGGCTTCTTGAACGGTGTTGGCTAGGAGAGCAAGATCATCAGCGAATCCCAAGCAGCTTAAGCTAATATCATCTTTTGAACTTCCAATTCTTATCATCTTTGGATTGTCCTTGTACCATTCTCTCATTATGTATTCCAGTGCACAGTTGAACAGTAATGGTGATAGGCAGTCACCTTGTCTTAAGCCTGTTTTTATGAGGAATGGTTCCGAAATTTCTCCTCTAAACTTCACTTTTGATTTGGTGTTGGTTAGAGTGAGTTGTATTATTTTAATTAGTTTTGGATGGAGTCCTAGATTTCTTAAAATTTTTAATGCTGCAGGTCTATGGAGACAGTCATACGCCTTCTTAAAATCTACAAATGTTATTGCCAGAGGCTTGTTCCGTTTCTTGTAGTATGTCATAATCAATTTTAAACTAATTATCTGCTCTGCATAGCTTCTCCATGGTCTGAAACCTCCCTGATATTCCCCTTAATCCTGTCCTAATTGCTCCTTGATTCTTTCATATAGGATCTTGGATAGAATTTTGTATGTGCAATCTAGGAGAGAGATTCCTCTGTAGTTGTCTGGGTTGCTATTATCTCCCTTTTTGTGTGGTGGGTGGATGATAGCTGTGGTCCAATGTTTGGGGAATCGTTCTGTTACCCAAAGTTTTGTTAGAGCCATGTGTAAGGAGGTCTTGACTGTGTCACTTGCATATTTCCACATTTCGACAAAAACCTGATCTTGTCCACATGCCTTATAATTTTTTTGTTCTTTAAGAATTTTTTCTACTTCCTGGAAAGTTGGAGGGTCTAATTTGTTAGGTTTGGTTTTTATTGGGGTATTTATGTTGATTTGTAAGGGTTCTTTGGGTTCCTCGCAATTCAGAAGTTTGCTAAATGCTTTTGCCATGATTTCTGCACTTTCCTTGTTACTGTGTGTCATTCTTCCATCTTCATCATTCAGTATTAGTGTAGGGGCCTCATATTGATTTAGTTGTTTCCCAAAGATTTTATAGTAGTCCCTGGAGTTGGCTTTATGATAATTATCTTCTATATAGTTTATAACATCTTTATGGAATCCTCCCTTGATTCTTCTAATATTTTGTGTGAATTTTTTTCTTTCATTTTTTATGTTAATGGCATTATCTTCAGTTTTATGTGTTTGAAACTTTAGCCATACTTGGTGTCTATCTTCATGGAATTTGTCACATTCTGATGTCCACCATGCATGTTTCCTTCGGGGGTTCAAGGGAGCTATATTCTCTGCTTCTTTTTTAAGTTTAGGCACTAGTTGTTCTAGATCATCTGTTAATTTGATGGTTTGTATTATTTGTTGGTATTTACTATTTTTAATTAGCTGATGTGGGTCAAACCTCCTTTTTATTTTATTAGTTTTTTCTGGTCCTCTTCTTTAACGGAGTGAATTTGATTTTAATTTTAATTATATAATGGTCTGAGCCTGTGTCTACTCCTCTCAGTACTTTAACAATGTGGATCTCCTTATGAAAATTTTTGTCCATACAGACATGGTTTAGCTGCCACTCCCCCTTCCTCCAGTCTGGATGTTTCCATGTTTTAAGTTTACTTGGCTTCCTCTTAAAGTATGTTGATTTAGATATAAGGTTGTGTTCTATGCAGAGTTCTACAAGTCTTTGACCGTTTTTGTTTGTAAATTTGTGGCCGGCCGGGGTGGCCGTGCGGTTAAAGGCGCTTCAGTCTGGAACCGCGTGACCGCTACGGTCGCAGTTTCGAATCCTGCCTCGGGCATTGATGTGTGTGATGTCCTTAGGTTAGTTAGGTTTAAGTAGTTCTAAGTTCTAGGGGACTGATGACCACAGAAGTTAAGTCCCATAGTCCTCAGAGCCATTTGAACCATTTTTTTTGTAAATTTGTGTGGGCTCTCACTCTCACTACAATCATACGAAGACTAGTTCGTTAGTACACAGTTAAAAAGGCATAGAAAATGTAAAACCTATTTGGTGAATGAGGGATCAGTTTGCTAAACCTGATCGTGAATCAGAAACAAAACATAAACAAGACAGGATCTGCCCCACATTGATCGTAACAGCGGGCGCCACTCTGCTACCCAGTCGATAACGTTGCCCAAGCAACCGCACTGTTCCGTTATAACCCGCCAGGTCCTAAAGTTCACAAGCACATTACCTTGTGTTGTAGAATAGCAGCATAGAGAGTATATATTTCTCACAATAACTTTCTTCGTTTCATTGCTGTTTTCATGCATGTCTCCCTCTCTCTCGGCATGTGTTAATGGATCCACATTCGTTACCACACCATATCACTCACGAGTAAAAGGTGCCTTCTCTCCACAGCAGCCCAAACGAAATGGCCTGAAGCAGAACGCTTTGTTTTCCTCCAAAGCAAGCAAACCATGCACAGGGACCACGCCTTCGTTAGGCTCTGGTCGTAGCCGCTCGCGCAGCAAATATTGCTCGCAGGACAAAGCTGTGGAAACCCAGACTGTATGAGATATGGTTGATCATAACAGACACCTTTTAATGGAAGCTACAAGAAAGGACATTCCGTTGTATAACAAAACTGAGGTGGTTAGATGGAGCCAGAAGAGACCTGGTCGCCATTAGAGAACATGGTCAGGGACATAAAACAAGTGAGGCAATGTCGCCGCTTTGGTTCGTGTAGCCACCTAGGTAAGTTAAGGTACGTAAAACATTCTTCCACCAAAGTACTACTGCTAAATCACGCTGTTTTCCATACAGTTATCATCATCTGGTGTACTTTATGCGTTGAAAGTGGTGTAAATCACATGTCTGCCACTCATGTCGAAACTAACTGCAAAATAAAGTATAATTTAATAGCAGATTTTTAGTCATGTTTGGAAGCCTTTAATTAGAATCTTAGACGAGTCTGCGGCGACATCAGATATTCATTTGTCAACTTCCAACAGCAGAGCGCGTGTGGAATGTATACGTGTTTCTTTTTGTTTTAAAATATTAAAAGTGCTTCTTCACAGGAACGCCAATATTTGTAGATAGGACTAGATCAGCCACATTTAAAGAGGACAAGCCAGCAAGAAAGTATGTTAATTCTATTTTTAGTTAACAGCTCGAGCATCCATTATAAGCTCACGGAATTCTAATAATGCCCGCAGAAAGCTGGCTGAAATGAAAAGTAGTAGCATCGAAATCTTAAGTACTTGTTGATAAATACAGTGTGTTTCCAAAAGATTCATCCGACTTCACGAGACTGTAGCTTCCATACGAATGCAGATAAAATCTTGGACTCAGTCCTAACTTACGTAACGAAACTAGAAGTTTACCTTGGAACCAGTTGTAAGTTGCTAGTTCTTAATGTTCCGGGTCGGGGTCTCGTTGGTGCAGCTCACTCATTGTCCGCCTGTCTAGCAGGGTGGTAGCGTGTTTGCCTCCCATGCACTGCGCCCGGGTTCGATTCCCGGCCGCGTTGGAGATTTTCTCCGCTCGGGGACTGGTGTTGTGTTGTCCTCATCATTTCATCCTCATCATCGTCCGCAAGTCGCCCAATGTGGTGCCGACTGAAATCAGACTTGCACTTGGCGGCCGAACACGCCTGGACAACCCGGCCATACCATCATTTTCCCAGCTCACTCATTCACCTACTTGGTTATAGGAATTGCAGGCCTGCACCACCTCCCGCCGCGGAGAATTAAGTTACGTAACCTTGTCACAGGCTCCTACCGCAATAATTGTAATACATTTGTTTTCTTTTTCTTTTTTAAAGAGATATTATCCTATTTAGTGTTTTAATTAATGTGGTTTCAAGAGTTTCACACTGTTCATTAATGCTTTTCAGGACCGCGGACGGCCATTACCCAGGTTGTTAAATTCCCTCAAATTTATTACCTGGCATTGACTAGGTTTAAGTTTCTGAAAAGCTGTGATTGACCACTTTTTAATTTTTTAAGGTTTCATTGTCTGCCAGTTTGCGAGGAATCCCGCTGCGAAGCCCGAGTGTGCGATTTTTTTCTTTTCTCTGTATAAAGCTCTCGTTCAGTTCCATCGAATGCTGTTGCAGCTGATGGTGGAACAATACATGTGACAGAATTTTACTATTCGTACCGTCAGTTTCTTCACGTGCTCCATGGCTGCAAATTTAGCACAAAGTGCTTCTTGATGTACACAACAATGAATCACATCTGTTCATGATCCATGATCATAATTTTTTTCTCTTTCATTTTCAGTATAAATCATTAAAATCCTTCTCCATGGTATTGTAATTTCGTGTTAATTTCGCTTCACAGTAAAATCGCAGTACCCACCGCCTATCCGACTCCATAATAGATATTGAGAATTCTCATCCCTCTCTTCTGTCATTGCCGGTAATTTTTGCTATATGTGCATAGATCTATGAAATTATTAGTCAGGCCTCATTTTCAACCTTTTGTCAAGTTTTACCTTTGAAAATTTCCCACCTTCCAAACACAAAGTAAAAAATTTGCGAACTAAAATAAATGGAAGAGCATCAAGTGAATACGCCACCATTTTCATACACGTGGCACCTTTTTCTATGTAAGTATCTATCCTTTAAATTAGGCTAGCATCAGTGCTAAAAAAAATCATCGGAACTAGTAACGGAACGAAGAAGAAAGAAAATAAATGCAGCCAACTGGAAAAATGCAGCTCACTTTACTCATAAATTTTGTATTAGGTTAATTTCTTTTTTTATTTGTCTACCGCAGCTTTTTTTTTTACCTGAAAATCTGAACCGGCATCACTCCATAATAATGAGTGACATACTGAGCTCAGAAAGATGATAATTTTCCTGTTTTATACACTGTAGATCTTTGGTGTTAGATTTTTGAGAAAAGAAAAGAAAAACGTTGTAGTCTTAAAAGAGAGGTGTTTTATCATCATTTGCCCATGATACTCTTTTTTTTTAACAAACTCCTGCTATTTGATACCTAAGTACTCCTAGACTACATAGAATCTATTGCTCGACAACAACTTTTCGACCAACTTTTTAAATCCTTTTGTTTTGGTAATTTCTGTAATCTCCTCAGACAATTTATTTTGTTCCTTTGTAGGAAATGCTGTTTTGAATTTTATGTTTCTCCTTTCTGCGATTATCGATTAACCAAGGCCCTTCGTCAGTACAGATGGTAATCTCCGATTTTTCTAGGGTGAAATAGTCTCGAACGAAGACTACTACAGTAAGAATATGAAAAAAACAGCTATATGATTTGTATGTGGGTATGACAGCTGAAGGGAACTCTTATACTGATCAGGCAGTCCACCTTAAACTGCACGAGAAATGACAGTTGTAACAGGATAAAACTTAATTCCATGGTCATGACGTATCAACATTCTACACTGTCGCCAATGTACAAAGACATTGTCGTGTCCTACGACAGATTACCAGATGCGTGGTTAAAGAGCTGAATCATTCTCATTTAATATTCATGTCATAATGCAATACCTCTTTCTTGCTTCCTCCATCTACATCTACATCCAAACTCCGCAAGCCATCTGACGATGTGTGGCGGAGGGTACCTTGGGTACCTCTATTGGATCTCCCTTCTGTTCCAGTCTCGTATTGTTCGTGGCAAAAAAGATTGTCGGTATGCCTCTGTGTGGGCTCCATGACTTACATGAACACAGCAGAAACGCATTAAGCGCAATATTTTGCAAAATTGTGCTCAGATATTTGTGTATCGTCATTAATAATGACGATACACCGTTACTTTTCAATGACAAGATGATCTGTCAGCTATATCTCACAAGGGAGCAAAATCAATCGTGTAAACGTAATAAATACTAGACCTTATAAAATCAGACCCATCCTTGGAATCAAAATAAAAGGATGAAAATTTGTAATTTGTTGGCTCGCATCAGAAGAGTTTAAAAATAACTTTGCTCGAAATTTAATTTTTTTCACGGCCGCTGTAGACAACCCTTCTTTCAGATGCAGTATTTCCCATAAAAACAGGAGGAGAACTAGCTCAGAACATTAACAAAGCAACTGAAAGATCTAAGAAAGAATTGATACTTGAAACTTGTAAATGACGCTTCCCTCATTTTACACATTACTATTCCCACTGCAACAAATGAAGTGTTAATGGTAACAAGAAAACTCTAACGAAGCACGTCTTACAGGAAGATAAAGATCTCGTAGTAATGGATTTAGTTCAGACCCATTTTTAAACACAAATGAATTCACCCTTACAGTGATTGCGTCAATGGCGTGAGATGATAAGAGCAATGTTTGTCAAGGGAAATAGTCGTTGTCCCTGACTGAACTTTCTAGATGCCAAGAAATTCTTAGTAAAATGAATTTTTCATTGTAGTGTGCACTAGACTCACAGAAATGTAATTAAATCCATAGCAATCACTACAATATTTTGGTGAGTGTCTTGGTCGAATCCTGCTTGATTCCTTCCAGAGGAGCATGATGGCATAAAGGAAGCATCGAAATCATTGCCACTGGGAGAGGAGCAGTACAGGGAAAACAAGATCTTTCCACCCAGGGTTGACATTATGCATGAGCGACATTCTTTGTACAGAGCATTATTTCAAGAGTAGAAATGATACACGGTACTAATAAAAATTTAAATATTTTGTGAATGTACCTCATTGACATGTTTGTTTTCAATAACGGTTCTTATTGCTATAAATTCTCAAAAATAGTATTTAATAGTAGTGCTAATTAGTTTCTCTGCTTCACATTATATTCTGAGGAACCTGTGGTGAGTCCGAAATTGCTTCATCGCACCCTTGAAACAAAGAACCCCAGCAAGACAACGTAACGAATCATTTTTGCAGTATTTTCAAACAAAATTAAGAAAACAAGGGATAAAATTTTCGTGTAGATAATGAAATATCTATATGTCCTATTCAAATACATCATCAAAAGATCTATGTGACTAAACGTAGAATCGCCTAAGCACTATTAACATGTGGCATCAAATTGGGACTTTTTATGGCTCTGTATTTGGAGCACCACTATTACAATCCGTCATTCTTCCTATCAGTATGTAATCTGTCCTCATTTTATGACTGAACACAGAATAACTATATTCTTAGACTATACATATCCAAAATAAGAAAGTACTACATGACTCATTTTTATTGCAAAACATATAGAGTTACAGAAACGTATTCCTTTTCTGAAGGAAAGAGTTATTTGAAATAAGAGCATTGTTCAAGTTTTGAATGTAAAAATTTTATTAATACTACAGATGGTTTAGTGTTGGTGTAATTCCTTTGTCACACACAAATTCACACACAGATAACACATCATTCACAAACTGGTTTGGCAAACAATGATAAATATAAAGATGTAACACTGTCAGGTAAAGAGTATACACTATATGAGGAAAGTAATTAAGGTTATGATCATATATCACTTAATTAAATCAAGTTCATGTGTCTAATATGCTGTCACAAGTAAGTTTTCAGAATTCTGTGAGTACCTACAGCAAAAATGATCTATTTTTGAAAAATAATACATTAATTAAATACAGTGATGGAAACTATCATAAACAGGAAATATATCATTGCAGCAAATAGATCAAAAATATTTTCTAGAATTATGAAAGAAAGACAAATCTCTCTGCTATAGTTTGTGACAGACATACTTTTATATGTATAATAGAGAACAAAGATTATCTGCTTCACACCAAACAACATGTAAATTATTAATAAATGGGAAATATAATTATAAATAAGAGCTAAGAATACATTAATTAAATCCTAATTACTAAAAAGATTTTGTTGAAAATTATAAATAGTCTGGTATACATTCTAGCAGGAAATATTTCTTTTTAGGAAATGTAGTTTATTTATAATGTCACTTTCCATTCCGCTGCATTGAGTATGAAAAACTCATTGACACTATCACAGAAGTTATGTTTTGATAACTTCTCCAGAAGATAACCTACTTTCAAAAATAGTCGATCTTAATTAATTTTTAATTATCTTACAAAATGCTACAATCTCTGCCATTGACGCAAATATCTTTCAAATTATCCATATGGGAATCTGTGTCACATTTTTTCATCTTTTCTTTTGCTCAAACTTGAAAACAACTACTTTATTAACTAATTATGCTGCATCAGTATGTCTGCTTTATTTGGCATGTTTTTCAATAGAAAATATGGAGCTTTTCTATATGGTGTTTCCTAAAAGCCCACTGATATCAGATGAAATGGTTTGATATATGTGGGATCTATTTTCTGCTTCGTTTATAACTCTTTCAAATACTTGGAAACACTCTGTTGTTGTTTTTGTTGCTGTTGTTGTGTTCTTCAGTCCAAAGATTAGTTTCATGGAGTTTTCCACATTAATCTGTCCTGTGGAAGTCTTTCCATCTCTTCATAATTATTGCAGTCTCTAGTAATTTGAAGTGTCTAGGTCTCCCTGAAGTATTCTATCTCAAACGATTTCTCAGTGCAGAACAAGTGCCTCTCTAGTTATCAGCCACCTCCACATCCTCTCCCCCCTCAAACTGCTTTGAATGCACGTAGATTGCAAATATATTTTATTTTGGTTATTTATTTTTGAACTTATCTTGTTGAATTTTTTTCTCAAATCGAATGGTAAACACGATATTTCATAAGGTATCACTAATTCCGTGTAGTAATATGTTAGTACAGACCAAATTTTTATTAATATGTCAGAACACATCTTTAAAAAGCATGCAGATTGATAATTAATTTCTCTCAGAAAGGTCACAACACCTAATGCCGTTCTTGCGATCTAACAGTTGCTTCTATTGGTCATACCTTGTAACATCTTGGTAAAATGCAAATTAACTGCGAAAAGTTATCGTGGTTTGACAATTAGAAGACTACCTTATGCGACAATGAGTTATTTTAAGACAATCGGTAAGGCCTCCCACTCCAACATAGAGCTGCCAAAGAATATAAAAGGATCCAGGCTTTTTTATAAAAAAGTTAAATTTAGGTTTTCTACTCTACAAGATGCAAATTTTGCAAGGGATTTTTTTGCGTGTGTGTAATAGAAAGCCTACATATTTTTTCGTCATGTTCACGATAGAGGCCTTGACCACTACTATTCCGAATTCGGAAGCCGTGACTCCTGAGCTTCTGCAGTATTTGTTACATTAAGCCTCCTCCACTTTTCTGGTGATTTATGATGAAATCAACAAAATTTTCTCTTCTAATAATGAACATTTTGCATCCTTAATATAAGCACATCTGGTGATTTGACTCACACGTTCTAAATGTACTTTATTTGCCTTATTCCCAAACAAAATACGAAAGTACTCTTTACTTCCACTTCTTACCTTGCTTAGTAATTTCGACAGAACCTTTTTTCTCAAAATTTTTATAATCACTCTCTACATTTTTTAAGGATTTTTCCCCTTGTAACATTTTCTGCATACATAAAAAGTTGAGGATTGAAGAGAGTAATAAGCTCCACAGAACTCAAGTATACATCACTATTGTTCTCACTGATCGAACCGCAACCCTTTATTAAAGATAAAATGTTCCTGAACATTTTACACCACTTTCCTGCTTCAACTGTTATGCACTTTTCGAAATTCACATCATTCGAAATACCAGTTTCCAACAGAGTTTCTAATTTCTTCATTTCACATAACGATTGCGGTGTGTCGACAATGACTTATGAACATGAGTGAAAGATTCAAGTGTCTCTAGTCATTAAATTAATTTTCAAAATCAGATAACAGGGGTTTTTCGGCTGTTGAAAAAGAGAAGATGAGATTTGAAAAAACGAGGTGAAAGAAACAAAAGAACTTGTTCTTAATCCAACTGTTCAACAATTACTGCCTTTTTACTATTCATTCATTAAGGAGAACATTGTAGATTCATTCAACAAGTTCACAACGAAAAGTGGGTGAATAATTGCTGATCTGGGAACCTCATAGCTTATTAATAATCTCACATCTGTTGAACTAAATATAGGCATACCGTTTTCATTTAGAGGTTCAGACTTCATCAAGAGCAGCAAAACCCTTAGCCATTGCGAATGAGTTAGCTTGTTATTTCCTACTTCAGAACTAATGGCCACCGCCGTTGGAGGAATGTGGTAGTGGCTGTTACCTTTTGAAATTTTCTTGCTATATTTTGCTTGTAATTTAGTACTATGACTTTGATGTATTGCTAATTAATTTTCTCCATGCTGTTTATTTAATTGTTCAATTTCAAAACACTGAGGATAGTTTCCTACTGTCATTTTCTTTTCGTTTTTTTTTTTTTTTTTTTTTGATAGTTCCAAAGCACATACTTGATAGGAATGAGAAATTATTCGTCCCTGCATCCTACACTTATCGCAGGATTTTATGAAAATCTAAATTTTTTTGCAATTTTCGCAACTTTAAGGAAGTATTTCTTCTCGTTTTGAAAGACACGTCAGAATCATAATGCTGGAAAAAGGACTGAGATAGATTTTGTATACTATTTGATGAAGAGTTATTAATTAGAAAAGTATCATGGTTCTGTTACATTTTACTAAGAATAACATGCACTGTTATAAGTAAGCTTATCGCAGCCAACTTGTAGGTGCCGAATAACTGGAAATAGGACTACGAGATTTAAAACCTGTCTTGTAGCTCTCTGTTTCGATAAAGAAAAGATTTTCAGTATTTTAAGGATGTAATGATAAATTAGTTATGTCTCGTCTACAAAAACAGAAAACGGAGATGATTCCTGCAATGTTTGTCTTTAGAATTCTTACCTTTATTATTTAATAGAACCATCAGCACTGACTTTCATTCATACTGTAAGTAAAACATACTAAAAATCTCATCAACACGATAAACATTTAACCCCTAACTATGTACTGAAAGAGAGAGAGAGAACCACATACTTCCGTTCACATGAGACATCTAATCTCTAATAAAACACAGTCTGTAGGGGAATGGGGGTAGAGAGTATAAGGAAAGCATTAAAACTATATTAATTAACAGTCTTTATTACGAAGATGGTGCATGCCTCAATATCATTATGGGGTGGCCACTTCGGCAGATTCGCGTCCTCTCAAGCATGCGCCAGCAACTACAGCTATTTATAGACAAAACTAACAAGTCACTAATTCTTTAATCAGTCACACTAGTCTTCCTTTTTATATCCTTTTAATTTACACAGCAAATCGTATCACTCTGACTCGTAAGATTTCATTTCTTTTGATCATTTTTGTTCTCTCTATACCTACATCCTTGACAGGGCCGTCTTGGCATGGTGCGCCCATTGTCTTAACTATTGTTGTACTGAACAGTGAGTATCGCTGAAAGATCAATGATGACTATACAAAGACGTGCATATCATTACTTTCTGGCTTGTCAGTGTGAGATTCAGAAGTTTGTTGATAGTGTGCACAAATTGACAACTTTTATATGTATCTTAACAGCCAGTGTGGTTCCTTTGTCTTGCCAAATAGACAGGACACAATTTGCAGACATCACTTTAGTTCCTAGAAGTGGCAGTGTTGTATGTTGATCTAAGCAATATCTCATTTCATTTTTCGTCAATAAGTGGAGCATTTGCACCTAGCATAGTACGGTATTGTATGGTAAACGCAGTTGTTAAGGATATACAAGTTAACTGTTCGCAAAATATCATAATCATTGTAAACTTGGTTTGCATAGTGGAGAGGCAGAGCAGAAGAGGCGACTAGGACATCTTGGATACCTGAGATATGAACTGCTGCTTGGTCCAGCACGATAGCAAGATAGGGCTGAGCAAACAATATTGACGTTCAAACGGGCTCGAGATTTCCCGATAAACTTCAGTGTCGAGTCTGCTCGAACAGTTACATAGCATGACAGCTGTAGAGCGAGTGCAAGAGATGCAGAGAAACAACAAACTAGCCACAACCACTAGCTATAGCTCTGACAGTTTTGCGAAAAACTGGAGATCATAGCGTCAAATCTTACAATCGTATATAATCTTCTTGCATTTTCACAAATTTTCGGTAGGTATCTCACACAGTCATATTACGCTTTTTGAATAAAATTAATAATTAAAAACAAATATGAAGTCCTTCAAAAATATTACGTGACCCTGAACTCAGTGCGATATTTTATTTCGCTATTAGAGACTAATAATTTACCAAGTGAGCTCATGAGCATTTCAATCCCTGTTCACATATCAGAATCTATAGTAAAAGTGGTTTCAGTTTTTAAACATCTTGAAAATAAGATGCTGATATTCAGAAGAAACATACAGGAAGATTATCAAGAACTGAATGTCCCATAAAAGACATAAAATTATATTAAACCAACTGTAATTACGATTCTAAGAGTCGATCGCTGCGACACGGTCCGTCGTATGGATAGCACCAAGACCAACACACATTATGTTGCTGGACAAGTGAAAGCTCGAGAACTGGACTGGATCATGACTGAGATCTTTCATTCATTTTTTAGTTCCTGTTGTTACATGTAACCTGTAATCTTGAAAATATTTCAAGCCATGTTTCACAGTTATTTTTATCATTAAAATCTATTGTACATTAATAACATTAATAACATCATGGAGATAATTAGATATTTCCAATAAAAGGTGGTAGATCTCATCACATATAAAACTGTCGCACAGATTTATCAAGCTGTGACGAAAACTGCTCAAGCTGTTTGAGTCATGCTCATATATACCACTATGCCGAGAGTTCTTTAATGATTAGTCCAAGAAGTTGTTGAGTATCTTACAAACCAGGCCACAGAGATAATAGTACGTTCATAGTACTGACTCGTGTAAGATGCAGACGTTGCTTGATAACAATGAACAGCTGCTATTGTATACAATGGCAACTGCCGTGAGAGAGCATGTGAACACCCTAACTTTCGACACCTTGCGCATTTATTGGTTCTTTTTCTTTGAATGTTGTCAAATGCAACATAGATCCTGCAATCTGAAAGATACAGCACTAAAATCTACCGCATTACTTCTCCTCTAGACTCTGTGAAAATTGGCATCAGGGTCGCGAGCACACATTCAGTTGTGCATGTTTTAAGGAGCTTTTGCGCTTGCATGTGACGTAATTGCCGTACGGGCCAAACACTTATGTATTTGATAAACAATGTGCACGGTTCACGATGTGCACAGATAGCCCTTGCCACACAACTAGAAGTTTATGTCAGAGCCACCAGGTGGTAGCACACTGCGGCAGACTTTTATCCCCGTTCACTCGGCACACATCCTGCTAGATGAGAGCACATTCCTCAGATACGCTAATTAACTCACTATATAGTAAAATTAGGTCGGATGTCGGATGTTAAAGTCGTACTGACAGTAAACCTATATTGTTGGTGTGTGAATGAGTTATACAACATTAAGCTATGAATTACATGGTGCAGTAATCCATTTGAGGCAGTGAGAATCATAAGGGCCTAAAGCACATCACCATTGGTTACTAGAATGTTGCTTTTATTCAGGCACCTGAAATCTGTTGATCTTATGGTGAGCCAGGTTTATCTGTCATTGTATGCATGAAAATTCACGAAAAGCTGTATCAATGGTTTCCCTGATATTCACTATTTTAAATGTGGAATCGACGGCGGCGTGCTTTAGGCCTTTTATGGATCTCAGCGCCTCAGTTGCATTCTATTCAAGTGACCATGTTGGTAGAAATTACTACCTGAATTTAATCATTTCCACAAACGGCTGTTTGTGTTTGGAATTGGATATTTACTGTGCGGGAATCGGCTTTCGTGTGCAGTGTAAACAAGAAACGTTAACAGAAAAGTGTAGCTGTGAGGACGTAGCGCGAGTCATGCAGGGGTAGCTCCGTTGGTAGAGCACATGCCCACGAAAGTCAAATATCCCAAGTTCGAGTTTCAGTTCAGCATGCAGCCTTAATCTGCCAAGAAGTTCCACATCAGCACACTCCGCTGCAGAGTGAAAATCTCATTCTAGGAATATAAAAGTAAATTATCAGGTAAAGTTAGCTGCAAAGGAACTAGGACCCCCGAGAACAGATCCTTTGGTTCAGACAGTGACGAAATCAAATGAACGTGACTTCAAGCGAACATTTAATAAGGTAAGTGTGCAGTTAGCAGAAGTCGTTGTATGGGTGCAGCGTAAGAATATCTAATTTTCAGCCTGAAAGTAAATTCGTGAACTAATACATCTGCTAGGGATCTTGTACATTTGTCCAAAAAAGTGGAAAAGCACGAAATTTCCCACTTACACAAAATTTCGAAACAAGGAGTTGCCAGAGCTTTCACATTATTTCGTCACTGTCCTATACTACACTTAATTATGTACAAAACAACAAAATTCCACAGAAACAATTCCTTCTTTTGTCAGATAAGTTACGTATCTTATTATTATTATTACTATTATTATTATCGGCAGTGGCTGTAGTTGTATAAACTTGTTAATAAGCAAAACTGTTATACAGCAGATGATATTCATTTCACACTCCCAAATTTATCTGAATCTAAAAATTTCTCAACATCCGCAATGTATACTCATGATCGTCCACTGGTTGTATATGTTGACAACCCGTGGCCTTGTCGAAATCGTTTGCTGCGTCTAGTCCCCGGAGCCCCAGGTTCGATTCCTGGTCGGTAGGAGTTTTTCATCCCTCGGGGATTGGGTGTCTGTGTTGTCTTCATCATTTAATTTAATCTTATATTCATCCACGAGCAAGTCGCTGGAATAGCGTCAGATGGAACGACTTGCACTAGGTGGCCAAACTACCGCAGATGGTGACTCCCGATAAGTAATGCCAACGATCACTTCATTTAAAAGCTATATAAGTCGTGTTACTGTACTGGAGCCATAGAGTAGGAATACATATGGGCATATGGAGTGAGCACTCAGATACACAAAACAAAATTTTTGTCGCCAACACAGTCATGTGGTTTACAAATCTATGAAAAATAACTGTTACTCCTTTGACATTGTTCGATATGCAACTAAAGCAAGAACAATTATTCACCACTGTATAAAAGCAGCACAAACACTTTTCCGTCTAGTTTAACGTAATTTTAAAAGACTACTTACGTTTTTCCAGTGGAGTAGCTATTTAAATAGTCAACAAATACACTTGAATGTGTGGCCACTTGGTACCCTAATGGCTGAACTTTGTGCTGGACCGAAGCTTATGCTAGGATGCACTGATCTTGTTTGATGTGAATATTCATTATTGACAGGGAACATAATAACTAAAGTTTATAGGTACAACAGTTTTGCACAGATTTAACAAGCAAGAGAGAAAATAAGAGGCACTAAATTTGTACTGCATAAAGATTTCACAGTTTCTGAAATTTTCTCAAATTTTCAGCCAGAATATGATAGTCACAATTGCCTTTCTGAAATGAAGATATATTTTCATGTAGCAGAATGGCCAACCAGAAAGCTTTTATTCGCAGTCAACCAAGAAAAATCAGTCTCTAGTGAGGTAAATGTAGCCTCTGCTCCCCCCCCCCCCACCCCCCCCCCCCCCCCCTTACCAGGAATCGCTTCAAGAATTGCACTCTCGCGCAGTAAACAGCGTGAAAAAAATCAGAAAAGGTTTGAAAAATTAGGTTTAAAGTTTGTTGGAAGCCGCTAAATGCTCTTATTATCAAACATTGGGTGAATATAGTCTGAGTAATTTGCGCTCTGTTTTAACAAAAATCAGTTTTTCACGCATTTCGGTGTTTATGATGTCATGTCTCCTGAATTATAACTTGTAAAAATGACGTAATCATGCTGGTTCGTTCAGTGGTATACGTGGATACTGTCTGTAAAATGTGTTGCGAATGGTGTTAGTAATAAGGTAGTAATAAATTAAAATGTCACACCTGATGTGGTAGTTTTACTGCACGAACAACGAAATTGTATTAGGCGACAAACTTTTTTTTCTTTCGTTATTTTGTGGCGGGTGTTATCGAGAAAAAATTTTGAGAAGATCTGAAACTATACGTAAAGTTTGTTGGACGTTACTAAGTTCTCTCGTTCACAAATACTGGATGAATGTAGACTTGGTGAATTGCACGACGTGAGTTACTATGCCTCAACATGTATACACAGTTTCTAACTTTAATATCTGACGTAATATGTCAAATCTTTAACGCAAGATGATACCTATTAATGAGTAGATTGTAACAACGTTTTAAATTTTTAAATTGGTTAATTATATCAGCTCCTCAAAAGCATTTTTTTAGTCCCTGGAAGCCATTCAGTAAGCAGCCTACAACTGGGAAGAAGCATCGTCTTTGCCATATGGTAATGTGGCTGTAATTCAAACTGTGAAACTCTGTTAAAAATATTGATGCTCATTGGAGTAACAAGTCTTTTGTTTCTGTTTATCGTTTCCATTGTAACATGACTGTAAGAAATATACGTGCATTTTTTGCAGGTTTTTTTTTTTTTACTGCTAAGAAAATTGTTATTTTAACTAGAACCACAGCTGGTGAACTGCCAACGTGACCGTAAGTACACAGAAATCAATAATTTTATTCCAATTACACCACGTCAATTTACATGCGAGATTTCACGGTAAACATACCACCAACAGACGCCGGCATGGAAATATAGCACGTGGCTGTGAAAATACCACCTTTCAGGCGAAAAATGTGTAAATATGGTTTTTGCAACTGTTATCGCAATTAGGAGCAATTAAGGTTTTTTGATTTGTTTCAAAATGTGTAAACACGGTTTTTGCAATCAGTATCTCAATTCGTTAACATAAACAGAAGCAGTGAAGTGAAAATATATCGTTACATTTTGGGATCACTAGGTATAGAAACATTCCACCTTCTTAGTTGAGTTGTCAGGCACCTGATTGCAATCTGGACGATCCTAGTTTGATTCCCGGCACTGAAAGAGATTTTTTTCCTTGGTGGGGGCTCTGGAGCGGGGTGCACTCAGGCCCGTGAAGCCAGGGAAAGTGCTACATGATTTAGAAATAGTCACGAAAACTGAAACCGGCCGGGAAAGAGGTGTTCTGACCATACATTCCTCCATTCGTTCGACGAACCCTCTGCCAGGCACTTAAATGTGATTTGCAGAGTATCCATGTAGATGTAGATGCCGCATCCAATGACACCATTGCCAGAGGGTGGGGCGGCCGTAAAGTTAGGCTCTCTACTGCATAACTATGAGCATTTCATCTTTGGCACTGTGAAACAACTCTCTTTTCCTGTAAGCTCTTTGCTTTCCATATAGTAGGGAGAGGTAGTAGAGCTCAAAGCAAGAAATAATTATCAAGTAAACATAGGCTCTAAATTGGGTACCGTAAGTAGAAGAGATTTGTTTCACAGTAATGGAGATGAACAAGCACTAATAGCTCTTAAGATATGCATTTTAATTTTAGAGCCCACGATTACTAGACTTTTTTTGCATCCTGTCATATCCTTGAATACTGAACATTCTTCTCTAGACACACTTTTTCTTCAAGGACTACCAACCAGTGCACTTTCTGTCATAGTAGCTAGTCAAGACGTAAGTATCGATGCAATAGCTTCTGTGACTGACAGAATCACACAGAGATAACGACGCTTAGTCAGTTCGTATGTGGTGCTGAAACTTATCTCGCCTCCTTCTCAAGATGACAGACTTTCCCGTCTAGAAAAGCATCTTTCACAACTAACAAGCTCGATCAAGGAGCACATCGAAATCACACCGACGTGCGCAGAAACATCCTGTGTGTTGGTGTCACTGCAAATTCAAGCGGAACGCGAAGAAATGAACACCACCGTCTCCATTTGCTTTTCAACAGTCTGCTAAAGCCCAGACAGAAATCTAGTATATTTGCCACTTAGCGCGGCAGAGGGTAAGAAGACTAAATCATCTCGTCGTCTGTTCGTAACTAGTCCCAACAGAGATCTTCGATTTTTGGTTGATTCCGGAGCAGACGTTTCTGTAGTGCCAACAACAATACTCGATCGCAGAAACGTTCGGAAGTAGCAGCGCTACGGTGCAAACGACTCCTTACCACACGTGTAGGGTGAACGCTTACTGAAGCTCGAATTAGGCCTTCGAGGGTTTTCATTACTCTTTCATCTTGTAGATGGCCGCCAGCCAATTACTGATGCCAATTCTTTGAGCTATTATGATTTGTTGCTTGATCTTATGTCCTAAAAGTCGCTTGATCAACAAACTTTAATCGTTAGTACAGGCTCTGCAGAGGCACAACCTACAGAAAGTTTAGTGATTTTGATTGGCTAAGGGTGGGCCAACACCATATTGAATTCCAGCATTACCAATGGATGGCACCACAAACTTGTAAGTCATTTTCAGTCAGGTGTATGGGTACTTCTGATCACATAGTGTATAGTCTGCTTCTCTGCTTTCAGGGTGGCTTTGGTGTAAGGAAGAATCCCACAGTCTTCCTGCTGTGTCCCTAAACAACTTTCCTAAGGATGTATTCACTAAATGGTTTCAAAGTTGTGGAGCAGGAAACAGTATCGATAGGGATCAATGCTACACTATTGCATGTGACCTGGTAAAAATAGCATCTGCAACGAATCATAAAAATGTTGGCTTCGTTCCTGCTTTCATGCAGTATGATCAGCCTCTGCTGAACAGCTCTGTCAGGAAGGAGGCTGCTCAGGCAGCTACTTTGTCAGTCGCAGGTTTGGTTCCTCTTGGCGGTATTGGTGCATAGGACTTCACAAGATATGGCCTGCATCTGAGTAGGAAAGGGAAGGGCATATTGGCTGGGGTGATAGCAATATTGCAACATCTTTAAAGGGTGGCGCTGAAACTCATGGGAGTACCTCTTTTTTAGGTTAAGATCAGTGTCTAGTGATTGAACATTCAACTAAATTAAGCTTAATGAGAAGCTCAGACAGGCAAGTAGAAGAGATGTTAAAATATCACTAGATTCTCATAAAAGTACAGGGATGTTGTTAGTATGTAACAAATATGTAACAAGATTCTCCAAAAAGCACAGTGAAAAATAATGTTAGTAATATTGCATCAGAATATCAGGGGATTGAAAAACAAAAGTAAACGAGCTTCCTTGTTTGTTTAGAAGATTTAGAAATGGAGGGTGGAATAGGCATACTTTGCCTGTCTGAACATCATTTAGTAACAGATATGGAAAAGGTAAATGTAGGTGTATATAAGCTTTCAGCATATGTAATTGGACACCCATGGAGAGAGGAGGAGTTGCCATATATATGTTAAAAATTATAACAGTTTGAAAAATCTAAAAACTGAAAAAGTTTGTGTAGAGCATGTAATCTTACTCTTCCACACATCACCAGTAAATTTTCACTCTCCTCATAAAAATTGATTCATTTCAAAAGCATCGAGAAGCATAAGATGTACAAAAAGCTTTTTTACTTATCTTCATTTTCTCATTGTTGCCTGCAGTTCATCACGTCTAGGGGTAGATTCTTTTTTAACTTTGTGGGTTCCAGATGATTAGATAAATTTTTAGTAAGCCTGTTGCACAATTTGCTTGCACGTTTCCGTACTGTCAACAACAATACTCGATCGCAGAAACGTTCGGAAGTAGCAGCTCTACGGTGCAAACGACTCCTTACCACACCTGTAGGGTGAACGCTTACTGAAGCTCGAATTAGGCCTTCGAGAGTTTTCATTACTCTTTCATCTTGTAGATGGCCGCCAGCTATTATGATTTGTTGCTTGATCTTATGTCCTAAAAGTCGCTTGATCAACAAACTTTAATCGTTAGTACAGGCTCTGCAGAGGCACAACCTACAGAAAGTTTAGTGATTTTGATTGGCACACAGTACTAGTATCGAGACTTATTAAAGAGATATCGTAACAATGTGACGGAGAAACCTAATCACGGTTTTCTTGAAGTTAATGTGCAACATACGATCTCAACTACAGGATCTGCTGTGCATGCATGGGCGAGACGGTTATCACCAGAAAAATTAATTCAAGTAAAACATGCATTTGAAGAGGTGATCAACCTCAGTCTGTGTCGGCCTTCTAAAATCTGCTGGTCTAGTTCTGTCTATCTGGTTCCAAAGAAAGTTGGAACTTGGCGTCCCTGTGTAGATTGTAGAGCTTTAAATGCCGTCACAGTACCATACTCCAGTGCCTCATCTACAAGATATCAGCTGTCAACTGTTCAACAGAAAGATATTCTCTAAAACTGACCTATTCGAATTCCTCGCCACATTTCTGTTGCACCAAAACATGTACCTAAAATAGCTTTGGACTTTTCGAGATTTTGAAATTGCCATTTGGTTTCTGCAATGCAGCACAAATATTCCAGCGATTTATTCACAGCGTTTTGAATGATTTGCCTTTTGGCATTCCCACTGAGATGATATTCTCGACGCTTCAGCATCAAAGGAAGAACATATACTGCAACTGCAGTAGCTTCTTGAACGGCTGCATAAATACCATTGCTATATCCGCCGATAGCAGCACAAAAAATATCGAGGTAACAATGGTTTGAACAAATTTATGTAGCAAACACTAATAGAACGTCTACTCTGACGTGGATTGAAACAATAGTACTTCTGGTGGCGGAATGCCGGTTAAATTGACACTGAGTCTAAGTTCGTTAAACACACACTTTATAAAAGTAAAAGTCCCATAGGACGATTAGTGTCAAAGTACAAAATGAATGAACAAAATGTGCCCCATAGGGAGCAAAATTGTTTCAGGCGAGCAGCCATTTGAAAGTCAAATAGGAATAAATTTACAAGTCCTTAAGTCTCCCACGACGACAGATTCCCTGTCTTGTTTGGCGAAGGAGGTCACAAACACTCAAAATCCACAGCCGGCAGCTCCTGGAGACTCAAAGTCAGACGTAAACAGCGGCGACTTTTTGGTGGCCACTCCCAAGTGAGAATCCTGATTGAAAGAATCTTTGCAGAATTAGTCTGGCCCAAGAAAATTCACTTGGAGCAAACTGGTTTGGTCTGATTTAAACGTTTTAGTAGTTACCACTTGGTGCTAGAGTACAGCCAGGCCTATTTTCAAGCGCGTGTCTCGCGAGAGGGAATAAGTTCGTGTTGCCCTTAGCCTCTAGGGCCCCCTTGTGACTATCGGAACATGGCCGTCTGTCTTCCGGAAAATTGCCTCCTGTGTTCTTGCCATCTTAGAAGCACTGCTGTGATGTTGGTTAACAGCACTGGAGGTCTTAAGCCTCGGTACAGAAATCACCTTGGCATTAACGTGAGAAAGTGCATTTTTGGAGCGCATGAGGTGTCATTCTTGGGTTATCGCGTGTCATATCAAGTAATTTCACCATGTGAAGAAAAAGTGAAAAATAGTTTCCTCGACCTAAAACTGTAGCAGAACTACGCTGTCTTTTTGGACTTGGGATGCAAGTTACCACATACTTAGGAATCCAACAATATTCGTACAAGTGGTGCAAGAAGAATAATCGCTCCGTCACGTGGACTGACAAAGTGGACAAATGAGTCAAGGTAAAACAGTTAGCAAATGCAACTCAGTCTGCTCATTCCTCAATAGATCTTCTTTTCATTCTGACTACTGATGCTGTGGAGTTATCAGAAAGAACACCCTTCTTTCTCCTGGTCTCTCGCTGACACACAAAGTAACTACAGTACCTACGATTGTGAATTGTTTGCGGTATATTCAGCAGTCACAGACTTTTGTTATCGTCTGGAAGACAGGGAATTCACAGTTTTCAAAAACTACAAACCATTAACATTTGCCTTTAAACAGCGCCCAGAAAAAGATATTCTATACCTTCCGGGAGGAGTGAATATACCTGCTGAGACATATTTCAGAGTTGCAGACATCATGTAGCCAGAGTAGCAGTTAGGTTGACAACAGCTTCTCACATGTTCATGTTTATCTAGTGACACCTTTACCTTGCTGTCAAGGCTTCATCTATTCTTAACGATGATCGACAGTTTTACATGTTGGCCAGAGGCATTTCCACTGAAGGATATCCCTGCAGAAAGTCTTCCCAGCACTCTCCTATCGTCATGCATTGCACGTTGGAGTCCTAAAAGTCGCCACCATCGATAGAGGACGACAATTTGATTGCCAGTTGTTGACTCACCTCACAAAGGTCCTAGGTAAACATCACATCAAAACCACTGCTTACCATCTAGCATCAAACGGTAAAGTTGAAAGATTGCCTCACAACATCAAAGAAGCGTTAACAATCCGACTTTCAGATGATTAGATCGACAACGTACCAACAATTTGGAAATTTCTATGAAGTCTTGGGTATCAAAGTCGCGCCTTAAGTGCGAGCGTAATATACCGAAAACCTGGCCCTCGAGGCATTGACAAAATAGACGACAAAAGGCGAACGTATTTTCAACTTAACATAAGTAAAATATGAAAGCATAACAATACTCAATTCAGTTAGAGCGATGTAATAAACATAGTAGGAGCTCGAAATCCACAGGTGGACAATGCTGTGTGTAGTATAGGCAGCTGGGACGATTTCTTTTCTTCTATACCCTGGATAAACTCGTGAAATGTCTCTAAGAAATGGGGAGGGCGTCACACGAGAGAGATTTTCCTGACAAGCGCAATTTATGGAAATATAGCTATTGCCTCCCTCTCTAAAGGGGCACTAAAGTTGTCTTACCGCTGGAGTGCAGTTGAAGTATGAAGCAATCCCCCGATTCCCTTTCGATGCCACTAAAACCCATATATGCTGTAATTCATTCTTAAGGAGACGTCCTCTGCTATACTTACGAGTGGCGATGTGTGACTCGTCAGCTTCTGCAATCTTGTTGTCATCAGCGATAGTGACTGTGATAATAACATAGCATAGCTCACTATAAAACCCGTGATAGTCGCACAAGATATTCACTAGTACTTCACTTTCTGACGCAGTCGCTTGTAATAAGTAATCTTGCACCCAGCAAGAAACGATAATTATACTTTTTTCACCGCTCACACTCGCGCTATCAAACCAAGCGTGGTTCTTTATATACACATATTTAATCGAAGTCTTTTCTTGCATTTTGTACAGTACTGCTCGAAGGGGAAGACTACGTCAACAATCTTCTTAAACATTTTACACACATTTCACTGTGACAGTCTACACAGTCCCTCTGGTCTTGATTTGCAACAGGCCATATGTCCAACAGATCTCAAAGCATTTATAATACTACATAATCGAGGAATTAACTTTCGCCACGTAAGAGTATTTGAACTGGATATTAGAAAAGATCCACACATAACTATTAAAACGTTACATCACATTCCCTTGTCAACCCAACAGTCAGGTGTTCGATATACTGTACATCACTCGCGGTGAGGTCGCGACATCGATTCTTGGAAATTATCAACAGTTTTAATGGGTCTCCATGCTTATGTGATTCCAGAATATAACACTACCGCTAAAGAAATGACCTACAATATGACAACTAGTCTTCCAGCTGAGTTCTTTGATCATACACTATGGAGTGTGACATTTCAGCTTTGATTTTCAGGTTGAAGTGGCACATGGCGTCACTTAAACAGATAAACGTTACATATCATGCTACAACGTCTGCCTTCATCCATCCTGAAGTTAAGACTTCTTCACAGGTATTCATAAGACATGATGCACAGAGGAAACATCTCCAGCCTAAGATAGATTATACCTGGTACATTGAATCTCTGCAAATTCTTTGTTGTTGAAATACCTCATGGTCAGATGACATCATCACCCATCAACTTCTAGAAAACAACCCTAATAATAAATCAGTGCAGGGAGTTACATGTTCTGGTCGTGCAGAGCACTATCCAGAGAAAAACTTCGTTATCACTGGGGAGAAAGTACTATGTAGCTGCAACTGACCTAGTGAAATACGAATTCTGTTTAAAATACTGATTCACACTAGATTAATCAGTCTTTTGTTTCTGTTTATCGTTTCCATTGCCACATGACTAAAAAATATACAGTACTTGCATTTAACGTAGTTTTTTGTGGTGTTAAATAAATAGTTACTTTAATCAGAATCACAGTGACATAAATTTGGTGACTGAGATTATTGAATGAAGTTGACTAATCCGTACAAGACCATTAATACAACTTATGTACCATTATATATTTTTGTTGCATGTCTAGGAAATTTAGCTTTACATATTTTTCTGTAGGCATGTTCTTTTCTTTGCTTCCTACAGCAAATGGAGCTTTGTGTCTTAAAACATAAAAACTCTAAGCAGCAATGCAGTGTTGATCTAGTTGCATCAGTGAGTAATCTTACGCAAATTGTGAAAAAACTTAGCCGGCCGGGGTGGCTGAGCGGTTCTAGGCGCTACAGTCTGGAACCACGCGACTGACACTGTCGTAGCTTCGAATCCTGCCTCGGGCATGGATGTGTGTAATGTCCTTAGGTTAGTTAGGTTCAAGTAGTTCTAAGTTCTAGGGGACTGATGACCTCAGCAGTTAAGTCCCATAGTCTTCAGAGCCATTTTTTTTGTGAAAAAACGTACCAGCGATAATACACAAATCAAAGAAAAACTAGACACTGTGATCGCCACAAACTCTAAGTTAGAAATATTGGTACCACGAAGCGAAGAAGCATCTCAGTCATCGAGAAACACAGCAAGACAGTGTGCAGAGGATGTAGAAAACAACATCCCATTTATTATAACCAGAAATAATGAGGTAAACATCGCTAATCTGAGGCAAAGTTCTAATATAGGTGTGGAGTGTGTCAGAGAAGCAGCACCTACAACCATCACCAATCATAACAGCAGCAAAAAGCCTGCAAATTCATCAAATGGTAATTTTCCAACTAGAAATAACGTTGAAGACCCAAACATTGCTACAGTGGCATCTAGTACAAATGTTAACAATGAGTGTGCCAGTGAAACTCAACCCCACATTAAAAACAAACCAAATACAGACGTAAATAATCTGATGGATAAAAACTCTTCGGAAGGCATCAATACAGACTGGCAAGAAGTGAAAAACAAGCGAGGTGGCAGAACTTCGACTGTAGCGAGAGAAGAAAATGAACTGGCCAAAACGCAGAACTTCGACTGTAGCGAAAGAAGAAAATGAACTGGCCAAAACCTTTGAAGACACAGACAAAGAAAACAAAACGTCATACAAGACTGTGCTACAAAATGGAAAATCTGGCGAACAGTGTTTGAGGCTCACTATGCAAACGTTTGTGAATGACTACTAAAAACTGAATAATAGGTATTGGCGATGAAAAAGGAATGCTGTATGGTGACAAAAAAGCCGGGTTCCACTTAAGCAAACTAAGAGGTGGCACCACAGCTGAAACTGTAACTAACTTCTTACAGAACACTTTCCCAAATCACAACAATTTTACAGTCGAAAAACTGGAAACAAAGGGAATAAATAATAGCTTCAAAATTGGTGTTGATTTCGAGCTAAAAGATAAAATAATGGACAACAGTATATGGCCAAAGAACAGTGTGATAAAACTTTTTTATTCTGTTATCCTGGAGGATGCCCAGTGCACCAGTGTGATAAACTCGCAAGACCAAGAACATTCCAGTGAAAAGGGAAATGATATCATTGAAGAAAATGCTGTCTTAGTTATAGCAAGTCTAAATGCGCAGTGCCTCAGAACAAAACTTGATACGTTATCACTGTTTGTTGACTAAGTGAGACCTGATATACCGGTATTATGTGTATTTGAACACTGGCAATCCCAACCAGAAACAGAATACTACAGAAACATTGAATAGGCCTATTTAGAAATGGTGAATGCATGATGTAGAGAAACTACTATCCATGGTGGTGTGGCTGTGTATGTAAATATAAAACTCAGTGCCAATAAAATTGACTTAAGTAAATTTTGTGTAGATCTAGACCTAGAGTTAGCTACTTTGTGACTGTCAGATGCCAACTTAATTGTTGTATCTGTCTACTCTTCCCCAGATGAAAAGTTTGAAAATTTCCTCAAGCAGTTGGAAAGCTGTCTGTGTCACCTAGTGCACTTAGGTACAAAAATTGCTTTATGTGGAGACTTCAACATTTACGTTGGAGGAGGTAATGATAAAGAAACGGCTTTCATGAACTTAGTAAGCAGGTATGGGCTATTTGTAGGAAACTCTATACTAACAAGAGGAGCTATTTGTCTTGACACAATTGTGGCAAACCTAAATACACTCCTGGAAATTGAAATAAGAACACCGTGAATTCAGTGTCCCAGGAAGGGGAAACTTTATTGACACATTCCTGGGGTCAGATACATCACATGATCACACTGACAGAACCACAGGCACATAGCCACAGGCAACAGAGCATGCACAATGTCGGCACTAGTACAGTGTATATCCACCTTTCGCAGCAATGCAGGCTGCTATTCTCCCATGGAGACGATCGTAGAGATGCTGGATGTAGTCCTGTGGAACGGCTTGCCATGCCATTTCCACCTGGCGCCTCAGTTGGACCAGCGTTCGTGCTGGACGTGCAGACCGCGTGAGACGACGCTTCATCCAGTCCCAAACATGCTCAATGGGGGACAGATCCGGAGATCTTGCTGGCCAGGGTAGTTGACTTACACCTTCTAGAGCACGTTGGGTGGCACGGGATACATGCGGACGTGCATTGTCCTGTTGGAACAGCAAGTTCCCTTGCCGGTCTAGGAATGGTAGAACGATGGGTTCGATGACGGTTTGGATGTACCGTGCACTATTCAGTGTCCCCTCGACGATCACCAGTGGTGTACGGCCAGTGTAGGAGATCGCTCCCCACACCATGATGCCGGGTGTTGGCCCTGTGTGCCTCGGTCGTATGCAGTCCTGATTGTGGCGCTCACCTGCACGGCGCCAAACACGCATACGACCATCATTGGCACCTACATCTATACTCCGCGAGCCACCTTACGGTGTGTGGCGGAGGGTACTTATTGTACCACTATCTGATCCCCCCTTCCCTGTTCCATTCACGAATTGTGCGTGGGAAGAACGACTGCTTGTAAGTCTCCGTATTTGCTCTAATTTCTCGGATCTTTTCGTTGTGATCATTACGCGAGATATATGTGGGCGGTAGTAATATGTTGCCCATCTCTTCCCGGAATGTGCTCTCTCGTAATTTCGATAATAAACCTCTCCGTATTGCGTAACGCCTTTCTTGAAGTGTCCGCCACTGGAGCTTGTTCAGCATCTCCGTAACACTCTCGCGCTGACTAAATGTCCCCATGACGAATCGCGCTGCTTTTCGCTGGATCATGTCTATCTCTTCTATTAATCCAACCTGGTAAGGGTCCCATACTGATGAGCAATACTCAAGAATCGGACGAACAAGCGTTTTGTAAGCTACTTCTTTCGTCGATGAGTCACATTTTCTTAGAATTCTTCCTATGAATCTCAACCTGGCGCCTGCTTTTCCCACTATTTGTTTTATGTGATCATTCCACTTCAGATCGCTCCGGATAGTAACTCCTAAGTATTTTACGGTCGTTACCGCTTCCAATGATTTACCACCTATGGCATAATCGTACTGGAATGGATTTCTGCCCCTATGTATGCGCATTATATTACATTTATCTACGTTTAGGGAAAGCTGCCAGCTGTCGCACCATGCATTAATCCTCTGCAGGTCCTCCTGGAGTACGTACGAGTCTTCTGATGTTGCTACTTTCTTGTAGACAACCGTGTCATCTGCAAATAGCCTCACGGAGCTACCGATGTTGTCAACTAAGTCATTTATGTATATTGTAAACAATAAAGGTCCTATCACGCTTCCCTGCGGTACTCCCGAAATTACCTCCACATCTGCAGATTTTGAACCGTTAAGAATGACATGTTGTGTTCTTTCTTCTAGGAAATCCTGAATCCAATCACAAACCTGGTCCGATATTCCGTAAGCTCGTATTTTTTTCACTAAATGTAAGTGCGGAACCGTATCAAATGCCTTCCTGAAGTCCAGGAATACGGCATCAATCTGCTCGCCAGTGTCTACGGCACTGTGAATTTCTTGGGCAAATAGGGCGAGCTGAGTTTCACATGATCTCTGTTTGCAGAATCCATGTTGGTTATGATGAAGGAGATTTGTATTATCTGAGAACGTCATAATACGAGAACACAAAACATGTTCCATTATTCTACAACAGATTGACGTAAGCGAAATAGGCCTATAATTATTCGCATCTGATTTATGCACCAAGGCAGAAGCGACTCTCATCGCTGAAGACGACACGTCTCCATTCATCCCTCCATTCACGCCTGTCGCGATGCCACTGGAGGCGGGCTGCACGATGTTGGGGCGTGAGCGGAAGACGGCCTAACGGTGTGCGGGACCGTAGCCCAGCTTCATGGAGACGGTTGCGAATGGTCCTCACCGATACCCCAGGAGCAACAGTGTCCCTAATTTGCTGGGAAGTGGCGGTGCGGTCCCCTACGGCACTGCGTAGGATCCTACGGTCTTGGCGTGCATCCGTGCGTCGCTGCGGTCAAGTCCCAGGTCGATGGGCACGTGCGCCTTCCGCCGACCACTGGCGACAACATCGATGTACTGTGGAGACCTCACGCCCCACGTGTTGAGCAATTCGGCGGTACGTCCACCCAGCCTCCCGCATGCCCACTATACGCCCTTGCTCAAAGTCCGTCAACTGCACATACGGTTCACGTCCACGCTGTCGCGGCATGCTACCAGTGTTAAAGACTGCAATGGAGCTCCGTATGCCACGGCAAACTGGCTGACACTGACGGCGGCGGTGCACAAATGCTGCGCAGCTAGCGCCATTCGACGGCCAACACCACGGTTCCTGGTGTGTCCGCTGTGCCGTGCGGGTGATCATTGCTTGTACAGCCCTCTCGCAGTGTCCGGAGCAAGTATGGTGGGTCTGACACACCGGTGTCAATGTGTTCTTTCTTCCATTTCCAGGAGTGTAGTTGGGACTACAAAGTAAGTGTGGTGGACCCTATACTAGCAGATCACCATGCAGTAATTGTGAAGTTATGGACAAACTCAGTAAGTACACAACAAATTCCCAGCTGGCATTCAAATTATGTATTCAGAAATAGAGCTACTACAAAGAAAAGCTTAGATGATTTCAAAACTACAGTGTCTTCTACAGATTGGCACCAAATAATTGATGAATTGCCACCAAATTCTCCATTCAATCACATGTTCCAGGCCCTTAAAGCGAAATTTGATGAACATTTTCCATTAAAACCCAAATGCTAAATCAAAATATAGACAAATAACTAACAAAGCAAAGAGGTGGTATACTCCTAGACTAGCCAAAATAAAATGTATTGTCCAAATACTAAATGACAAGGTCAAAGCCCCCAAAGATATAAATATTGAGGATAGACTATACCCTAGTTATTTACAGACCAAAATGATTTACAGATAGGATGTAGAAAAAGCAAAGAAGGAAAGCAATGCCAGATTTATTGAAGAAGCTCACAATCCTTGTAAAGCAGCATGAGATCTGGTTGATGAGCACAGGAAAAAGCCCACATCTTTGTCTAATTCTTGCAGTCCAGATGAGTTTAACGACTATTTTATAAAAATAGTGGAAACACAAAAGATAAAATTCCTGACTTTGGGATAGATCCTGCAGCTACTGTGAAATTTGAGAATAAATGCAGCATGGTAATGTGGAAGAGAGTGTATCCAAAAGAAATAATAAAAATTGTAAAAAGCTACAAATCTTCAGGGAGCCCTGATATTTATGGCATTTCCTGTACTATGTTAAAAACTATAATCAGAGAAATTGCACAGCCATTAACAGCAATAATAAATAAAAGCCTCCATGCAGGGGAATTCCCAGACTTCCTGAAAGTTGCACACACAGTGCCTGTTTACAAAAAAGGCAGTCCACATGAAGTGTCAAGCTACAGGCCCATGTCTGTAATACCAGTACTAGCAAAGGTGTTGGAGTCGATAATGAAAGAACAACTTTTAAGTTACTAGACTTAGTTACAAACATAAGTCGGGGTCTTGAAGACAAAGAGTCTATAGCACTAGTACTCTGCGACCTTAGTAAGGCATTTTACTGCTTCCCACATAAGGCCCTGCCCAGAAAGCAAACACCTATGGTGTAGGGGGATCTATCCTGCAACTCTTGAATCCCACCTGAGAAACACATGACAGATTGTCTCAGTGCAAGGAGCTCATTCAGGTGAGAAGAAGCTACAGCATGGTGTGCCACAGGGATTGGTAACAGGGCCCCTGCTGTTCCTTATCTTCGTAAATGACATAGGCTCCAATGGGCACACCTTGTAGTTTGCAGATGATACAACCTTGTTCTCAAAATGAGAAAATGTTGTACAGGCAGTCCAACAAGCAGAAGTCTTATTCAATGAAGCTAAGACCTGGTTTATCATGAACAAAAGGAAAATTAATGAAGAAAAACCTCAGAGGATGATATGCAGCCTCAGCAATACTGGAGCACAGGGTAACGCAGCAGATGTTAAACTTCTGGGCTTTCTCATTCAAATCAAATTAACCTGGCAACATGTATGTTCCAAACTTTCACGGGTCCTGTACCTCTTGATGAAACTGAAAAGTATAGTACCAGAACAGTACTTGCGAACAGTGTACTATGCAATGTTCCACAGCCACATCAGTTATGGGCTGTTGTTTTGGGGCCATTCTGCATGCTACAAGAATGTGCTTTTACTGCAAAAGAAAACAATGAGGATCATTACTTAAAGCAAAAAAACAGGCCACTGTAAACCAATTTTCACCAGGTTAGGAGTTCTGACTGTTTACAGCCAGTATGTATTGAACTGCCTCTTCCGCATAAAGAGAAACCATGATATCTTCAGAAAGAGAAATGAAGTTCACAAATACAGCACTCACAACGAAGACGGTATCTACATGTCAAGGTGTCGATTAGCAAAGACACAAAACAGCTTCCCAATGCTGACCCTAAAATTGTTTAATACCCTGCCTGATGACATTCAGTCTTTACCATGGGAGCAGTTTAAAACTATTATTTTGTGTAAACTAAAAGAGCAACCCTTCTACAATATTGAAGAATTCTTCTCTAGTAATAGTGTAGTGTTTACTTGAGCTGCAGCTCAGTTCCATGACTCCAACAGCAATCATTATGTTTAAGTTCATTATATACTTGTATCTATTTTATTGTTGTGATATTATTGTAATCTAATTTATAACTTAAATATGTCTTGCAGTATTAAATTACTATCATGGTAGAGTTGTATTCATGTATTTTGATAATGTTGTATCTTGACACTGTCTGTCCAGCTGTGGCTGGTGAATGACATAGGATTGGTAATAAATGGTAATAAATAATAAATAGCGTAGGCCTAATAATTTCAAAGAAATAAGACATTTTACATGACTCCTACCTATTGAAGCCAAGTGCTTATTATATTGGTATGCTATGAAATTCAGACTAAACTGGTGAAGAGGAGAGGAAAAAGGTTTTCGTGTATTACTCCAGCTTGTCTATGTGAGAATAAAAAGTTATAACAATATAGTGAGACTTACACTATGTGATCAAAAGTGCCCTGACACCCCCAAAACATAGGTTTTTCATATTAGGTGCACTGTGCTGCCACCTACTGCCAGCAACCTCACTAGTCATTAGCCATCATGAGAGAGCAGAATGGGGCGCTCAGCAGAACCCACGGACTTCAGATGTGGTCAGGTTATTGGGTGTCACTTGGATCATATGCCTGTACACGATATTTGCACATTCTAAACATCCCTAGGTCCACTGTTTCCAATGTGATAGGGAAGTAGAAATGTGAAAGGACATGTACAGCACAAAAGTGTACAGACTGGCTTTGTCTGTGGACTGACAGAGACTGCTGACAGTTGAAGAGGGGAGTAATGTGTAATAGGCAGACATGCATCCAGACCATCACACAGGAATTTCAAACTGCATCAGGATCCACTGCAATTACTATGAAAGTTAGGCAGGAGGTGAGAGAACTTGGATTTCATGGTTGAGCTGCTACTGATAAGCCACACATCATGCCAGTAAATGCCAAAGGATGCCTTGCTTGGTGTAAGGAGCGCAAACATTGGACAATTGAACAGTGGAAAAACGTTGTGTGGAGTGACAAATCACAGTACACAATACGGTGATCTGATGACAGGGTGTGGGTATGGTGAATGCCCAGTGAACATAATCTGTGGCTTGTGTAGCGCCAACATTACGTCCAGAGGCATTGGTGTTAAGGTGTGGTAGTGTTTTTTATGGAGGGGGCTTGCAACCCATGTTGTTTTGTGTGGCACTATCACAGCACAGGCCTACATTGGTTTTTTAAGCATATTCTTGCTTCCCGCTGTTGAAGTGTAATTTGGGGATGGCGACTGCATCTTTCAACATGATCGAGCACCTACTCATAATGCAAGGCCAGTGGCAGAGTGGTTACATGACAATAACATCCCAGTAATGGCCTGGCCTGGAGAGACTCGTGACCTTAATCCAATAGAACACCTTTGGGATGCTTTGGAATGCTGACTTCGTGCCAAGCCTTACTGATCAACATCGATACCTGTCCTCAGAGCAGCACTCTATGAAGAATGGGCTGCCATTCCCCAAGAAACCATCCAGCTCCTGACTGAACATATGCCTGTGAGAGTGGAAGCTGTCATCAAGGCTAAGGGTGGGCCAACACCATACTGAATTCCAGCATTACCAATGGATGGCACCACAAACTTGTAAGTCATTTTCAGTCAGGTGTATCGGTACTTCTGATCACATAGTGTATAGTCTGCTTCTCTGCTTTCAGGGTGGCTTTGGTGTAAGGAAGAATCCCACAGTCTTCCTACTGTGTCCCTAAGCAACTTTCCTAAGGAGGCATTCACTAAATGGTTTCAAAGTTGTGGAGCGGGAAACAGTATTGATAGGGATCAATGCTACACTATTGCATGTGAACTGGTAAAAATAGCATCTGCAACGAATCATAATAATGTTGGCTTGGTTCCTGCTTTCATGCAGTATGATCGGCCCCTGCTGAACAGCTCTGTCAGGAAGGAGGCTGCTTCAGGCAGCTACTTTGTCAGGCGTAGGTTTGGTTCCTCTTGACGGTATTGGTGCATAGGACTTCACAAGATATGGCCTGCATCTGAGTAGGAAAGGGAAGGGCATATTGGCTGGGGTGATAGCAAAATTGCAAAATCTTGAAAGGGTGGCACTGAAACTCATGGGAGTACCTCTTTTTTAGGTTAAGATCAGTGTCCAGTGACAAGCTCAAACAGACAAGTACTACAGATGTTAAAATATCTCTAGATTCTCATAAAAGTACAGGGATGTTGTTAGTATGTAACAAATATGTAACAAGATTCTCAAAAAAGTACAGTGAAAAATAATGTTAGTAATATTGCATCAGAATATCAGGGGATTAAAAAACAAAAGTAGACGAGCTTCCTTGTTTGTTTAGAAGATTTAGAAAGGGAGGGTGGAATATGCATACTTTGCCTGTCTGAACATCATTTAGTTACAGATATGGAAAAGGTAAATGTAGGTGGATATAAGCTTTCAGCATATGTAATTAGACACCCATGGAGAGAGGAGGAGTTGCCATGTATATGTTAAAATTTATAACAGTTTGAAAAATCTAAAAACTGAAAAATTTTGAGTAGAGCATGTAATCTTACCCTCCCACACATCACCAGTAAATTTTCACTCTCCTCATAAAAATTGATTCATTTCAAAAGCATCAAGAAGCACAAGCTGTACAAATAGCATTTTTACTTATCTTCATTTTCTCATTGTTGGCTGCAGTTCATCACGTCTAGGGGTAGATTCTTTTTTAACTTTGTGGGTTCCAGATGATTAGATAAATTTTAAGTAAGCCTGTTCCATAATTTGTTTGCACTTGTTCTTTATCATGTCACATTTTCTGTATCACTCTAACTCTACAATCTCCACATTAAAACAAAAATTTACATTGTTATTGCCAAACTTAAAAACTTCTCTTGACTCCATCAGAAGCATGCAGACCACTCTCTACATTCTGCAGTACTAACAATATTCCAAAGCATTTACAAAATAAAAGAGTTCACAAACTTTGTTGAAAAAAGAAGAATGTTCACCAGGTTATATAATTATTTTGTAAATGAATCTAGAAATAATTTTAATAGTTAGTATCAGACTACATAAATAATAACAGAAATTTTAAGGATCCCACATATTTCGTAATTTCAAATATTTCTAAAAGAAGAGTAATTTTAACCATACATAGACTGTTAATACATACTAATTATAACAAATTAATATATTTTTATACATTTTAACATGAAATATAATATATTGTATGCGAAGTCAAATGAAATTCATTTACTAAAACATCTGAGATAATGTTCACCTATACAAGATTTGAATATATTCCAGGTGTTGACTACTTCTATTAAGGAAAGGTAATGTTAGAGCAGGGTGTCCCATTGCAAGCAATATATACACATACAGGGTGGACGGAAATTCCCATTACAAACTTCTAGGACATGTATAGGGTAGTGAGTCCATAACGTTTTGAATAGGAACCCATGTCAGGAAACATATTGTTTCTGTTCTACAACAGTTTCAATGCAGATGATCAGCTCATCCACACCCACGTGAGGAATGTACTTAATCCATCTGAAAAGAATACTGTTGTTGCATTTGCATTACAACTTACACCTTAAGGCTTACATTAGTTGACAACAACAAGAACCCAACATCTACAGCACCAGTCGCAACATACCGATGCATTACAACAGCGGCTAGATGTGTCGACCACCAACATTGTTACACACATTGGACCTCCTGGTACACTCTCTCCATCCCACCTGGTGTCTCTTCAATGTCTTGTGCAGTGGCCAGAACTTGTGCCAGCAGATATTCCTCTGTCTCTACAGGTGTCTCATAAATCAAGCTTTTCATATGACCCCACAAGAAGTACTCCATACGGGTTAAATCCAGCGATTGTGGTGGCCACACAGTTGGATCACCATGGCCTATCCATCTTTCACCATACCGTCTGTTGAGATGTCTCCGGACAACCAGTGAAAAGAGAGGTGGTGCTCCATCATGCTGAAACCACATTTCCTGACAGACGTTCAATGGCACAGCTTCCAAGAACAGTTCGAATACGTGTTGTAGGAAGACTATGTATGCGGGTCCCAGATTGGATGGAAGGAGGTATGGTCTAATCACATGACTATTCAGAATACCTGCCCACATGTTAATTCCAAGCCTGTCTTGAAATCCCTGAACATGCATAGCATTGAGGGTTATTGTCCATCCAGACATGGCTATTTCAAGCAATCAGAACACAAAATCCCTTGTGAACCTACATTCATCTGTGAAGAGGACTTGACATGGAAACTGGGGCGCATCGATGCAATGGTGCAGGAACCATGTGCAGAAGGCGACGCATTGTGGAAAGTCTGCTGGACCCGTAGCGTGTACGCTTTGTAAATGGTGCAGATGTAATTGTTGCTCATGCAGGACATCCAAGACGGTACTGTGACTAACAGCCATTGTATGCGCAATTGTTCATTAACTTGTTGACGGGCTATCTTCAATGCAATGCAGTACAGCTTCTTCAAATTCGGGAGTGTGGCGTACCCATAGAGCACCACCATCTTGCCTCCTCATGGTAAAGGTACCCGTTTCTCGTAGCCATTGTGTAACTTCGGCAAATAGTTTGTGTGATGAAGTGTGACAGTGTGGAAAACCTTCGTGATACAGTTGACTAGCAGTTCTTCTGTTACCTCCAGCTTCGCCATACACGAGGAGCATGTCTGTGTATTCCGCAAATGTGTGCTGCTCCATGTTTCCTCTATCGGTGATGCACAGGTGTTGACTTGGTCTCACAGCAAAGTGGACAATAAATGACATCTGGGTATTTTTTGATGTAGTACACATCATCATGTCTACCCTGTTGCATACCAGGACAGGGAACTCTGAGACGTTTCTCTTGCCCTAAGCAGACGTTGACAAGGTACACGTTTGAATTGTAACTGTCATAGAACTCAAACAATATGATTCTGAACATGGGTTCCTATTCAAAATGTTCTGTACTCACTACTCTCTACATGTCCTAGAATTTTGTAACGGGAATTTCTGACCACTCTGTAGAAGCATGCGCATGCGATCTTAAACTAAATGATGGTACTTTTATAACTGTAGTTGTGTATAGGTCCCCATTAGGAAATTTTCAGCATTTTTGAAAAACTTGGATTATCTGCTGTGCTCTCTGTCAGACAGAGGGAAGCAAATTATTGTTTGCGATGCAGTCCTTCAACAAAGGAAATAGCTTGTAATACATTAGTTCGTCCAGTCTTAGAGTATTGTTCGTCTGTATGGGACACTTACCAGTTGGGTCTGATTCAAGAGTTTGAGAACGTCCAAAGAAGAGCAGAAAGATTTGTAACTGGTACATTTAGCCATCGCGAGAGTGTTACAAATCTCATAGAAAGTTTGAAGTGGGATACACTTGCAGATAGACGGTGCACTAAATGGAAGGGGCTGCTCACTAAATTCCAAAATCCAATCTTCACTGAGGATGTAGAGCATATATTATTACCACCAACTTTCAAATCACGCAATGATCACCATTCAAAGATAAGGGAAATTAGGGCTCGTACTGAGGCGTTCAGACAGTTGTTTTTCCCTCGCGCGATCTGCGAGTGGAACAGATGGGGGGAAATATGACTTTGGCGTGAATTGTGCCCTCCGCCACACACTGCTTGGTGGCTAGCAGAGTATATATGTAGATGTAGATGTTGTTGAGATTTTAATGTAAATTTTCTAATAGTCTGATAGAAAGCTTGACCTTGAAGTATTACTTGGTTCTTTCACTTTGACATAAGTTATTGATTTTGCTGCTCGGGTGGTACAGGAAAGCAGCACACTGATAGATAATGTTTTTAAAGACCAAGACATATTTAATCAAATAAAAACTTTTCCAGTTAAGAATGGTCTGTCTGCTCTTGATGTACAGCTAGCTACAGTATGTGACATAGCTCCACACAGTAATGCAAAATAGTCCTCCAAACTAGTGCATTGAATTAATGATTTAACAATTGCAAATTTTAGGGAAAGCTTGCAACAATTGGACTGGGATGAAGTGTACAGGGAACCTGATGCTAATTTAAAATTTAACGTATTTCAAGATACCTTTGCGAGTATATTTGAAAACAGTTTCCCTAAGAGAACAGTGAAATATAATTGTAAGAAACCATCTAAAATGCGATGGCTTACTTAAGGGATAAAAAAACTTATAAACACAAAAGGGAAATGTATCTTAAAGCTAGAAGGAGTAATGATTGAGAAACGGTGATACGTTATAAAAACCACTGCACTGTATGAGGAAAAGTTATTAAAAACCCAGAAGTATGTGCAATATGCCTCTGATAATAAAATTAAACCAATTTCGAATATTGGTAAAAGGGAAACAGGGCAACTGAGAGCACAGGAAGACAGTATTCCTATCAAACCCAATGAAAAGTGTTTTAATGAAAACTCAGAAATAGAAAACTTTTTAACAAATATTTTTTAAGTATTGTAGAGTAGATGCAAAGCAATGTGTGGAAGAGGCAACACCTACGCAATTTGATAAAACTGAAATTCAACCCATATCTTCTATTAAAATTACAAAAATAATAAATTCAATAAAAAATGAAAGCTCACATAGAATTGATGGCATTTCCAACAGAGTACCAAAAGTTTGTTTCCAACAGATAAGTAGGATTCTCAGCCACATATCTAGTAGCTCACTGAAACAGGGCACTTTTCCAGATAGAATGAAATATGCTACTCTTAAACCATTGCATAAAAAAGGGTATAGGTCTGATGCTAACAACTACTCCCCAATCACACTTCTGACAGCTTTATCAAAAATTCTTGAAAAAGTAATGTATTCAACAGTAGCATCAAATATTTGAAAAAGTCAAGTACTACGAAAACATCAGTTTGGTTTCCAGAAAGGCTTTTTAACAGAAAATCCTATATATGCTTTCACTTATCAAATATTAAATGCTCTGAATAACCAAACATCAACCACTGCGATATTTTGTGATCTCTCAAAGGCTTTTGACTTTGTGAATCATGAGATTTTTCTAGATAACTGTAAGTATTGTGGTATAAGTGGGACTGTGTACAAATGGTTTAATTCATATTTAATTGGCAGAATGCAGGCGGTTGAAATTAACAGTACAGATAGTCCACAAAAATCAGCATAGTTCCTCCAACTGGGGAGGTATCAAGAATGGTGTCCCACAAGGTTCAGTCTTGCGACCCTCATTGTTCTTAATATATATTAATAACTTACCACTCTGCATCCATGATGATACAAAGCTAGTTCTTTTTGCTGATGGTATAAGTATAGTAATCACACCCAACAAACTAGAATCAGCAGAAGAAATTGTAAATAATGACTTACAGAAAATTATTAAGTGGTTCTCTGCAAATGAACTCCCACAAAATTTTGAGAAAAGAGTATACACAATTCTGTACAGTAAATGGCATAACACCATTAATAAATATAGACTTTGAACAGAAGTCTGTTGCTAAGGTAAAATATTCAAAATTTCTGGATTTTTGTATTTATGAGAAATTAAATTGGAAGAAACACATTGATGATCTGCTGAAATGGTTAGGTTCAGCTGTTACTGCAAATTTTGGATTAGGCTAGATTACATTTACTTTCATTCCAATTGATCTGTAGTGAGGAGGTCCTCCAGCATGTAGAACATCTCAGAAAACAAATATTTACAACTAAAACAAAGAAGCTAATGTACCTTTTTTTAACACTATATGAAAGGATCATTTTACAACACTCATTTACTAAGACCACACTAATGTAGTAAATATAAAATTTTAAAAAATGTTTTATTTATTTATATGGTAATATCTACTGAGAAATTCATCAATGGAGTAGAAGGAGTTGGCCACCAATAAATACTTTAGGCCTCTCTTAAACTGAATTACATTTGTTGTTAAGCTTTTTATGGCTGCTGGGAAGTTATTGATAATGTGTGTTCCTGAATAATGCACACCTTTTTGTACAAGAGTATGTGAAGACTGTTCGTATTTCTAATATTGATTCATCGAACTGAGCTGTTGGTTTGAAAAAGTGATATATTTTTAATGACAAATTTCGTTAGGGAATAAATATATTGGGAATCAGTAGTTAGTATCCCTATTCCCTGGGCCTCTGCGGGATGTACTTGAGTTAACACCACGTATCTGTTATTGTATGTTTTTGTGCCCAGAAAACTTTAGCTTGACTTGATGAATTACCCCAAAAAATAATCCCGTATGACATTATGGAGTGAAAGGAAGCATAGTATCCCAGCTTTTTCATTTTTATATCCCCTATGTCCGACAGAATTTGCATTGCAAATAGAGATTTGTTTGGATGCTTCAGCAGTTCTGTGATGTGCTCCTCCCAGTTGAATATATTATCAAGCTGTAATCCCAAGAATTTAACACTGTTCTCTTCTTCTATCTGCTAGTCATATGTTAGGCATATACACGTGGGCCACCCCCTACAAGTTCTGAACTGCATGTAGTGTGTTTTTTCAAAGTTTAGTGACAAAGAATTGGCTAAGAACCAGTGATTAATGTCCACAAATATTTTATTAACTAATCTTTCTAAGACTATGCTTGATTTGCTATTTATTGCAATGTTTGTATCATCGGCAACCAAAACAAACTTGGCATCTGGTAATGTTACTGATGAAAGGTCATTGATATACACAAGGAAAAGTAAGGACCGTAAGATGGAACATTCTGAGACCCCACATGTAATTAGTTCCAAGTTGGATGATGCCTGATAGCTTAATACATATCTCTTTCCTAATAACACCCTTTGTTACCTCCTACAGGCAACTGGTATATTTTGTGATATGTCCAAGGCATTTGACTGTGTAAATCAGAATATTCTTTTAAGTAAATTAGAATATTATGGTGTAACAGGAAATCCTGTGAAATGGTTCAAATCTCATCACAGGATTTCCTGTTACACCATAATATTCTAATTTACTTAAAAGAATATTCTGATTTACACAGTCAGATGCCTTGGACATATCACAAAATATACCAGTTGCTTGCAGTTTTTTGTCTAATGAATTAAGTACATTTACACTGTAGGTGTAGATAGCTTTCTCAGTATCAGAACCCTTTAGAAATCCGAATACTGACAGTATGTTATTTGTGATAAGATGGTTATAAAGCTGACTGTACATCGTATAGCATCGCTTCTTGAAAAAAGGAATACAAAATCTAGTAATCAATATTCAGTGACAATGAAAGTGCTATATGCACTCTTAGGATTGTAATAAGCATGATCTTTGTCTTGCAGAATATAAGAAAAGAACTTTTGTTTCTTTCGGCTCTGCTCTGCTTCTCTTTCATCTATTTGGTTCTGATGTCCTAGCTGAAGGTAGCATATAGATCACGGTCTGTAGTTAATTTAACTAAATGTAGTGTAATTATAATTTTTGTTAAGTATATATGTCAGTATCCAATGTAGCATGTGTTTTTGTTAGTAGCAAGAAAGTACCTTCCCTGTTCCTTATTTAATTATGAAACAATTAAATGTTGCCCTGGCCATTTTTGTGTCAGTACATTGTTGAAGTGACACCATTGGTGTTACAATGATAAAAACTTTCTTAATAGTCATTTAATTCTGAAAGTATTGAAAGGATTTAGTCTCAGTCAATAGAAAACAGTGTTCTATAATATTTACCATTTCATTTTAGGCCATAGGTACAGTTTTATTAAAAACAATTATTTCAATTGTATATGCTACCACTGCACATAGGCGGCTATACTGGAGCATCAAGCCTCCCAGAGAAAAATAAATAATTAATTGAGTATTATGTGTAATTTGCTTATCGCGTAACATTAAAGAAAGATTTTTTTTTCCATTATGAGTAAGACAGACGTCTTCACATTGGAATACATTTCATATTTCTAGCAATAGCGCCCTGAGACAAATTAGCTATGGCTTTTCAAAAAGTTACATGATAGCTGGTGGCCCATGTTGGGCACCAGTTATCCCATAACTTTTTGAAAAGTGAATGAAGTAAAACATTCTGTAAATTTGGAATGAAATGTTTTGTAAAAAATTCTCTTTTATGTTCATTAAAAGCCATGACTAATTTTTCTCAGGGCACTATTGCCAGAAATATCATGCATATTCCAACGTGAAGACATCCATCTTACTCACGATGGATAAAAAAAAATATCTTTCAAACACAATACTCAATTTTTTTTTTTTTTTTTTTTTTTTTTTTTTTTTTTTTTTTTTTTTTTTTTTTTTTTTTTTTTTTTTTCCTGTGAGGCTTGATGCTCCAGTATAGCCGACTATGTGCAATGGCAGCGTATACAATTGAAATAATTGTTTTTAATAAAACTGTACCTATGGCCTAAAGTGAAATGGAAAATATTATAGGACATCGTTTTCTATTTATTGAGATTAAATTCTTTCAATACTTTCAGAATTAAATGACTATTAAGAAAGTTTTTATCATTTTAACACCAATGGTGTCACTTCAACAATGCACTTGCACAAAATAGCCAGGGCAAGATTTAATTGTTACATTATTAAATAAGGGGCAGGGAAGGTACTTTCTTGCTACTGACAAAAACACATGCTACATTGGATACTGGCATATACATTTAACAATAATTATAATTACACTACATATAGTTACATTAATTACAGACTGTGACCTATATCCTGCCTTCAGGTAAGACGTCAAAACCAAATAGATGAAAGAGAAGCAGAGCAGAGCCGAAAGAAACAAAAGTTCTTTTCTTATATACTACGAGACAAAGATCATGCTTATTACAATCCTAGGAGCGCATATAGCACTTTCATTATCACTGAATATCGATTACTAGGTTTTGTATTCCTTTTTTCAAGAAGCAATGCCATAATTACCTTTTCTAAATTTTTTTAGAATGCTGGCAAAAGTGAAACTGGACAGAAATTTGATGCTATTTCTTTATCTCCATTCTTAAACAGTGTATTAACTGCAGCATATTATTGGTGATAAACCTATCAGTAAATAGCCTATTTGCTATTTTCATTCACTGCTTTCAAATGACATCATATTTTGGCGTAATTCATCATTAAGAGAAAAAGAATTCATTGCACAAAAGCATGTCATCAGAATAATAGCTGCAGCCCACCCAAGAACACCATGCAGACATTTATTTAAGGAACTCAAGATGTTAACAGTACCTTCACAATACATATATTCACTTACGAAATTAGTTATTAATAAACCACCCCAGTTCAAAAATAATAACAAAGTGCATAGCTACCACTAGGAGAGAGGGTGATCTTCACTATTCTTGGTTAAATCTGACTTTGACACAGAAAGGGCTGAATTATTCTGCAACAAAAGTCTTTTGTCATTTGCCAAATAGCATTAAAAATCTGACAGATAGCCAAACAACATTTAAAGTCAAATTAAAAGAATTTCTGAATGTCAACTCTACTCAATAGATGAACTTTCAGATGTGAAGTAGTAACTGTTGAAAAAAAGTTAATTACATTGTGTAGAGAAAACTCATGTTAAATTGACATGTACCACACCATTACTAAATGTCGCATTCCTGATGTATGGAACGAGTATTAATGTAATATAATAGGATGCAGTGCTACATTTCAACTTGTGTAGGCTACTTATACCAAGACAATATTAAGATAAGTTTTTGAGAAAGCTTGAATTTGTACTACTTTCTGACAATAATGTGAAGTATGCTAAGACCGTCAGCCTCAATAGTTGGGCAGTCAGCATTGATGTCTGCTGTGTGGAGGATCTGGGTTAGATTCCTGGTACTACCACCACTTTTTCATTGGTATGAGGACTGGTACAGGGTGCACTCAGATGGATGGGAGAGCTGTATGCTGACCCCATGTCCCTCCATACCACATACGCGTGACACCACCAGCAGAGGGTGAGACGGTGACTGGTAGACATGTCTTGGACCTTCACAACCTGACCAGGAGCTCGTTTTAGTACACTTGTGGTCATAACTGCTTCACATTAATTTGTCATGGCAAATTGTGACTCCTCCAGTGTAAACTTGATTGAAACTGATACCACCAATTACTCCCATTCTTTTTTGTGGAAAGAGAGCTGTGATCCAGAGCTCAGTTCGCAAAATGATGCTCAGTGTCATAAAATACCGTGACTTAGAAATAGCAGAATAAAGTACTGCAACTGTTTAACCAATCAAGAAAAAAGAGCTGCTTCCTACACAAGAAAAAGCCTGACTAGTGTAACAAGGCTAGTAAGTTTAGCAAGGCATCTTGGTGATTTGCCAGAAATTCAATGAAAGAAGGGGATAGTGTTAGTTATTCTTCTAGTGTACAATTTTTGATAACACTACTGAATCCATATTTTAATATGCGTACTAGATTACTACTGAAGCACGTTATGTAGAAGTGCAACAGCATGTTGCATGTACTCTGTAATATATTTTTACCTTATTTAGTGAACAATACTATTAAGTTTCTACGCATCTTTGTCCACTTTTCTGTATTTAGGAGGATTGTTTGTAAAATACAGCTGGTGTTAGGTGACTTCAGCAAGTGTGTGATACCACAACAGAAAGTTGTTTCAGTTTCCAGGAAACTGCTCTTGGTTTTACAAGATGGGATGGCAACTTCTAAAATCAATGGGTCTCATGAGGAGAACAGTAAAAAATAAATGAAATGCATTGTTAGAATGTGAATATTTTAAAGACTGGCATTCCTGATACCTTGTACACATGAAGAGGTTTTGCAAAGCAGACAAGAATTTTTTTTTTATCTGGATGTGGGCTTTGCAAAGCAGGCAGGGAATTTTTTTATCTGAGTGCATCACGTCCCCTTTGGTAAATGCTGGTAATATAAAGAAATAATAGGTGCTGTGGTGTGCAGAGGTGACTCAGGAAGGTTTGTAGTTCTACGTATATATTCATTAACTGGTTCCTTCAGGAAAACTCAGCTTTATTTCTGTGCTAAATTCATTTGAGGCAGTTTCCATGGCCAAATGAACTAGATGAATTTTGAAAATTATTTCATAACTTAGTTTTACTGAACCTCACTCAGCAGTCAGTGATTGTGTTGGACAGTGGGTATTATCACAATGGGCAGCTTGGAAAAACACCAGGAAAAAGTGTTATGAAAGTGGCAATGATGAAGTGGCTGGAGAAGAGGCAAATCCCCTGTGATGGCAGCATGAGAACAGAAGCTCTCTGCTCCCTAATTCAATTAAAAAAACCAATGGATAAAGTGTATACTATTGATGCAGTGCCTTTAAACCATAGTTAAGGTATTTCAGGGAGTGTAACATCCAGCTGGGGACTGATAGAAGGGATCCATTTGCAAGTTTCTGTAGGTTTTCATAGGAAAACCTACAGAAACTTGCAAATGGATCCCTTCTATCAGTCCTGGCAGAGGATCTGCAGGATATTGTTGTAAGGTGGAACATGTAGAAATGGTGTTGGATGAATGATAAAATTATGGAAGTTGCCAGTAATGAGATTATTGCTAAAGTGGCACAACTTACTCAGAGAGTAATGAGTTGAAACAGTATAGGATGGATGAACATGTTAGTGAAAGCACAAGTATGTTTTATTCTGTTCTTTTTTTTTCAGATTAAATGTAGTTAGAAATTTTCAGCAAAAGTGAAAAACAGTGATTATCTTCTAATCAATATTGTGTTAATTTCACCTCTGTCTGTCTAAATTAGTGTTTTATGTTGTAACTGCTACATACTATTTTGCAGCAAAGAGCATCTTCATTATATTGTTAGCTATTGCACCATTTGTCTTCTTTGTGTCACTATCAGAGGCTATCATTTTTCCCTTACAAGGAAGATAGCATAAGTGTGAACAAAAGCCACAAATGAGTATTATTTTTGTTCTAGATGAAAGGTCTTTTTTCATATTTCTACCAACTGGTTCTATCAGAAGGAACACCCAAAGTATCTTTACTTAAAGTAGAAGTATCACCACAATGGAACACACTGTTTGTAATTGTAATTTTTTTGGTCCCATAAATTACCTTCTGTACATGTAACATAGGATAAATCATTATGATTACAAACAAGACAATATACAGGGTCTCCTGGAAGAAACAGTCAATATTCAGTGATATTAAATGAATACACACTTAAAGCAAAAAGAGTAGTAAACATGGGCTCTGAAATGCCATAAGAGCCATGAGCACTTATTCAGTACAAGAGATATGTTTCTGAACAGCATAGATGAACGAGTAGTCATAGCTCTTACAGTATGCACTTTGGGGCCCATACTTATCCAGACTACTGCCTCTCAAAATAGGGAAATCAAACAGCTTGTGGTAGAAGAGAACTGTTTCTATCAAAGATGAAGTGCTTATAGCTCTTAAGGTACGCATTTGAGAGCCAATGTTCACTTGGTTCAAATGATCATTCCTCTCATACAACTGATTATTGACCATTCCTCCTGTGAAGCACTGTATACATATTAAACAATGTTACATCATTATTTACTTTATTTGCAGACAAATTATTATAGCTACAAGAAGTAGTATGCTTTTTGGCTGGTTAGTACTTCTAATACATGAGCAAGAGCAAGCCATCATTGCTTATTCTCCCCTGGGTAGCAGGCCAGGTGTTGAAGTGTGAACATTTGGATGAAACAGTTAGTCTATATTGATGGACATAGCACATTTAGTGGCACAAATATAAAACATAAGGTAATAAATTATGTGATGTGTTTGCAGGAAGACTGTTAGACACAGAGAAAAAACAAGCAACATACTGAAGTGTGTGTGTGTATTAAAGTACCAGTAAACACAATATCTCCACAATATCTCCACAATATCTCTTTCTTATACCCCTAAATCCTGTATCATAGCTTATAGAGCACAAATATAATAATATATAACACTCAATGATATACAACATATGATGTTACATAATACATAATGATTTACAATACCTGGGTTTACAAAATACAATTTTGTGACCTATTATTGTCTTTGATTGTATATGAGTGGTATAATACACTGATTAGGTTTAATGTTGGTTTACTTCTTAATACTAGTTCACTTTCTCTTAATATGGACCCCAGCATTTATTATTCACAAGGTGAACAAGGAATTTTAACTCACTGTCTGGTCATATACTCTTACACACTGTAGAATTCTTTTCATGTCAGCAATTGTTTTAGGGCTGCAGGAAAGTCTTCCCAGTTTTGAAGCTTTTTACTGCTCTTTAGCAATTTTTGTATTAATCTGATACTGGAATATTGAGGCTCTTTTTCAAAAATCCTTAATCTATGTGAAAGGTACTGCAATTGTTTTCTGTTATTTGCCTTACAAGGATGAAGAGTGTTATAGTTCTCCAGTTTTGTTGGACTTGCAATGCAGTCACAGCTGTCTTGAATATAAACAGTGATGGCACTCTTTAAAACAATTTCTGTCATGTTCTTTTAGCTTATTTTTCAGTATAATCCAAGTGGCTTTTTTCTGCAGTGTGACTATTCTGTCCACTCAAGTGATGGGAAGGTTCACCCATATTGTGATTCCACAGTGCATGTATGGCTCAATAAGTCCATGAAAGATTTATTGGGCACAACTGAAAAGAATTCAGTCTTAAAACAAGTAACAGTAGTTGTAGTAGCAGTAAAAATAATACAATGTGTTTGTTCCAGTGCCCTTGATCTACTACTCCTCACTTAATATTTTGATGCTAACTTTGATAATTCTCAAAGAACAGCAGATGTCTACAGATGTTTCTGAATCAAACTCCACTCCTGAGATGCAACTTATCTACGTAAGCTGACTACAATGTTCCAATGTTCTTTTATGCGTGTAGTTAAGGCACATGGTTCCAAAATCCACCTTATCCATTTTTGCAAATTTTTCAGGAAATGTAAAAGAAAATTCTTGCTCACCTTCAGCAAAATTAATGTATTTATTCTTGTTTATTATATCGAGGTACCTACGTATATTGATATATCTGAGAGCTGCATATAATTTTTGACATGTAAGGAAGATATTTACAAATTAAGATTGGATAAGGTGTGTTTTGGAACTGTCATCATGTACGAGGGTGGGTTTCGCAAACGTAGCTAAAATCTAATAGTGATAATTTTCGTCTTTAATTGGAATTATTATTGACATTCTTCTATTTTTTTATGTTATTTGAAATCACAAAATATTTCAGTCATAGCACAAAAAAATATGAAATGCCAATAATTAAACTCAATATCAGTCATAATTTAACAAAATTTTCCAAAAATGACAAATAGATGTTGCAGGATACACATAGCTGTACTACATATTTTTAAAAGTGTAATAATGTGTATCAAGAAAATAATCAAGTGCTGATTTAACAGCAGATCCTTCATATTCTGAAATCAGTGCTTTCTTCTTCACCACGTTCATTTCCCCCTTCGCCTAGCTGTCCAGCAAAATCTTCATTGTCTGCATGCTCCTTTTTCATCAGGCTGTAATACAAGATGAGGTCCTCATTACTTTGCCACATTTTGCTAAACTGTTCCAAGAGGAGTTTATTGATATCCTTTAATTTTTCCAGTATTAGTGACACACCTTTTGGTAGAGTACTTAAGGTAATATTGTCAATTTTCTGGCGTTTCCTCAAGGGAGAACAGAAAAGACCAATGTCACATCTATAATTGGGCTCACCTCTAACAAAAACTGCAGATCTGGCTTTCTTGAAGATAACTCTTTTACACTGGTGAAGTTGGAAATGTCATACACTTGGAGGTCTATTTATTTGAGGTACACCATGTTTCCAGTTTTGTACTGGGAAATCACTTCTGAGTCTTAGAACAGTACCTTCTTCCTCAAACAGTTCAGAATATTCTGCAGAATCCACAATGACATTTCTTCTCCATACATTCTTCTCTATTCCATACACAGTCTGGAGGCTGGAAAGAATGTCCAACAACAGGAAATGTTATATGTTCTTCCAGAATTTTACTGGGAGATTCAAGCTGCAACCAATAACACAGAATTCCAACCATTGCAGAATTCTTATTTTGGCCAGGGCTCCATCTGTATACAGTTCAACAGTTGTAACCTCCTGTAGAGTAGAATGGTTCAGTTTGTAGTGTAAAGTGGAAACAATTTCATTGCACCCTTTGGCGCATTCATGTTTGAGCCAGTTACTGATCGTAACTGTTTCTTTGTTCTGAGGAGATTTTGATCCACTTCTTTAGATTGTAAGGTTATATGAATATAACTGCCCAGAATAATATGCCGCTTGATCTGGTAGCTTGAGCAAGACCATATTCTTCTGACAGTCGAAAGAAAATTTGATCACCACAGACACTTTTTTCTGTAACAGGGCTTTAAAACCAGCAGCTTTGAGCTTATCCATGTGAAATTATGTCATTGCAGGTAATTTTTCTTTCGATGATAGGTGGGCTGGCTTCATTTGCAGCTTGAGGAACTGACATTCAGAACATACTTCAGTAGCTGGTGTCGTGAAGCCAATATTAAAATTGGTCACAAAAATTGTTCTGAAATAATTGTACTTCTCTTTCATTTCTGGGAGTGCACCTGAATTATAACTTCATCATAATTTGTGAATACTTAGTTCGGTATCAAGTACAAGCTTGTAGATTAGTGTCTACAGTAGAAAGAATTGACTGCCTGTAGATTTTTAAAGAAGACTTCAAATTGTTATCATATTTTGAGATACTTGGGAGATCTTGTGTCACTTCCTCTATTCTCCTTTGGTGACAGACCTGTGGCGAATGATTTCTTACACACTCCTTTCACTCTGTCCTTGCCTATGCCCAGTATTGATAAGGTCTTCTGACAAATCTGCACTAATGTGGGTCCACTGCTTGCCTTAACTCTGATGAAATACTAGACAGACATGCATTTCCTGGAACTGTTCAGCTTCACAGCTTTCTTTCTTTTAGGCCCTTCTTGAGTTGTGTATGTCAGAATAAACTCATCTTGTCTCACCTTGTCACTAAGCTCATAATATGCTTGTTGAAATTGCCATGCATCTTGCATTTTAAGTTCATTGGACTGGAAGACAGTTTTTGCTTGTTTGCAAGTGGGCATTGTTAACAGGCATTGTGGAACATATCTTAAATGAAGGATTAGGGGTAAGACAGTGCTATAGTTTACAAAATAAATCTAACCAACTTCAATAGTTATTATAATAGAGAAGGAGATAGACATAAGGTGATGTTGAAGCAAAACATAGGTAAGCATGTTTAACTGTTCTGTTTAGCTGTATTGTTTTTCCATTTTGAAATATCTCTTGTCTTCTTACTGCTATGTATATGGCTGCTATCCAATGCAGTTCCATTTTTCATTACTACAGAAAATAAGGTACACTGTTTCACTGAAACTCAGAACACCACTGGTATGTCTTCCAAACATGTACATGTGAGAAACTTGTGCTATATAATTGGGAACAGTATTGCCAACTGTTTCAAAGAATACATAGTGAACTTGGCACTTCATAAACATCATTCTAACATTTACTTTGGACAGTATTATTTGAGATACATTCCAGTTGCAGTACCATATGTTTGGATAAGGTAGATTTTAGAAACATCTTATGATAAGGCAGGTTTCAGAAACATCACCTGAATTTGTGCTTTATTTACATGGGGAAAAAGTGGGTTTAGGAACAGTTTTCTTGTTGGTAAAAATACCAAATAACATGAGATATAGAGATAAGGCAATAACGCAATTTTTGTAAAAAATGGGTAAGGCAGAATTTGGAACTGTCCACCTCAATTATACTTAGTTCCTTCAACATAAGGTGATAGATTGTGTTTACTCATTCTGTTGCCTGGTCTTTTTCAGTAGCATAAACATTGAAATAAATAGTTTGATGATGTGTGTATTGGAACAGAAGAATTGTTCATTGTTATCAACATTTCCACACCAGTAGATAGTGTCGAAAGTTCCATGCAGCTTTTTGCGGATGATGTTGTAGTATACAGAGAAGTTGGAGCATTAGAAAATTGCAGTGAAATGCAAGAAGATCTGCAGCGGATAGGCACTTGGTGCAGGGAGTGGCCACTGACCCTTAACATAGACAAATGTAATGTATTGTGAATACATAGAAAGAAGGATCCTTTATTGTATGATTATATGATAGCGGAACAAACACTGGTAGCAGTTACTTCTGTAAAATATCTGGGAGTATGCGTACGGAATGATTTGAAGTGGAATGATCATATAAAATTAATTGTTGGTAAGGCGGGTGCCAGGTTGATATTCATTGGGAGAGTCCTTAGAAAATGTAGTCCATCAACAAAGGAGGTGGCTTACAAAACACTCGTTCGATCTGTTCTTGAGTATTGTTAATCAGTCTGGGATCCATACCAGGTCGGGTTGACAGAGGAGATAGAGAAGATCCAAAGAAGAGCAGCGCATTTTGTCACAGGGTTATTTGGTAAGTGTGATAGCGCTACGGAGATGTTTAGCAAACTCAAGTGGCAGACTGTGCAAGATAGGCGCTCTGCATCGCGGTGTAGCTTGCTGTCCAGGTTTTGAGAGTGTGCGTTTCTGGATGAGGTATCGAATATATTGCTTCCCCCTACTTATACCTCCCTAGGAGATCACAAATGTAAAATTAGAGAGATTCAACCGCACACGGAGGCTTTCTGGCAGTCGTTGTTCTGCGAACCATACACGACTGGAACAGGAAAGGGAGGTAATTACAGTGGCATGTAAAGTGCCCTCCACCACACACCATTGGGTGGCTTGCGGAGTATAAATGTAATTTGGCATGATTTTTGTAGCTTTAAGCACATATCTCAGTGGTTATTTCCATGTGTAACATGAGACTACAAATGCTTGAGGGTTGATCTTTTACCAATATTCATCATACAGCTTCTTTAGGAAATTCATAGTGCCCTATGTCTTTTTGTTAGTTAGGTCTGTCAGATTATAAATTACAATAAGTCAAATGTCAGAGTAACATTGAAAAATAAATAGGCCTACCACATTTGTGTATGAACCTAAATTTAGCCTGAAGTGTGATTTACTGCACACCAGAACATGTATGGATGAGGTAACCTGTTGAAGAGAAGGAAAGGTAGGTTGGCTGAACTTTTCATGGAAAGCTCATGGGGTGGGGGTGGGTGACACCATCACTCAAAGTAAGATCCCTGTGCTCACTGGAGTAGGGGGATAGGCCTAACATCTTTAAGTTATAATTGTGATTCATGTATCTGATATTAAAGAAGCTAAAATGACAGAAGGACCCCACAAAATGCTTAAGAATGCACAGAAAAGAAAGGTTAGCTTATTTCATTAGAATATTACAGGACTGAGCAATAAGGTAGGAGAGTTTCTTGTCTGCTTGGAAAATTTGGAGAGCTCTAAAAAGATAGACATCCTGGGCCCATTTGAGCACCACATAACCCCATGGTTAGAAAAGTTAAATTCAAGAGATTGCACTCTTGCGTCTTGCTCATGTAGAACTAATATGGAAAAAAGAGAAGTTGTTACTTTATGAATGTGTGGATTTCTTACTATGCCGTCTCTCAGATTTGCTAAAGGATTCTGATAGGAAAAATGATCTGGAGGCATTATTTGGATCTTACAAATTGATTTCAGTAATTAAATTTCCAAGACATTTGAATAAAGACAGTGAGCCTTTATTTGATAATGTTTTCTTTGATGAAGCTCAGAACAAAAAATAGCAGTATACCCAATTATGAATGCTCTCTTTGATCATGATGCACGATTGGTATAAATAAGATAACACCTTACAGCAAAGATACTCCTCAGTGGAAATAAGAATAATTAATGACTCCAAGACAAATGTCTTTAAGAACAGTTTACAAGAGATGAAACCAAATGCTGACACAAAATTTAATACATTCCATGATAATGCCACATCAGCACTTGAAAATAACTTTCCAGGTATGTTAATTAGAAAGGACATTGTTGTGACAGTGCCACGACATTTAACAGTGCCGCCACGTCAGTACGCGCAAATGGCGATAGAGGCGCTCCGCAGCCTGGCTGAGCGCGGGAGCACCACCTAGCTACGAACGGCGCCTGCCGCATGTCACGGCATGGCAGTCGAATAAGAGATACTGAGTTGTTACCATGTAACAAGCTATTGTTTCTAAGTGAGTGTGTTTGAATATCCACGCAATTATTGGTGATTAAAGGTTATAACAGTTTTTGGCAACAAGGATGGGATATTTTCACTGCGTTGTGGATTTGTGTGTTTGTGACGGGGCAGACATGGAACAGCTTATGCAAGCGCTCATTGAACAACAAACACAGCTGACAGCTGCTATTCAGGCGTTGTCGACGTCGCTTACTCATCGTCTGTCTTCCTCTTCTCCGCCTCCATTCCCTCCTTACGATGAGGCCGCTGAAGATTGGGAGGATTATGAGAAGCGTTTGCGACAACACTTCTTGGCTTTTGGTGTTGTCGACGCTCCTATGTGTAAGTCGTTATTTCTATCTTGGATTTCCCCATGGATCTATCAGCTGCTATCTCAGTTAGCCCCTCTGCGGGAACTTGCCTCTCTGTCCTTCCAAGAAATGTGTGACTTATTGTCTAACTATTACCGAAAAAACACCCACGTTGTTGCCGCCTGTGTGGCATTCTACCGGTGTCGTAAACAGCCCCATCAATCTTACCGGGCTTGGGCAGCGGAACTACACGGTCTGAGTAGTAAATGTCAGTTTGTCACAGACACTCATCATGAGTCTTATGCTGATTCAATGGTTAGGGATGCTATTCTATGGCTTGCTCCTGATAAAGAAGTTCGGCAATGTGCCGTACAACTGCCAAACCCGTCGTTGTCGGAAGTTCTAAGCATCGCTCAATCCTTTGAAGTGTCTCACACTGCTGGCGCGCAAATAGACGCGTGGTGTGATGTAGGCGCTGTACAGTCAACTTTCGACACGGACAATTTTCCTGTTTCACAGGAGAACGAAGATGTGGCGGCGGTTCACTCACGTACACAACGTCGCGTTGGGCCGCAACGCTCGCGGTGAAAACAGCAACCACAGAAGCAGGTTCGTTCCGCACTTCCTTCTTGTCCACGTTGTTTTGTACAGCATGACAGGGCCGCATGTCCAAAATGTTGGGCCACATGTAATTCATGTAGAAAAAAAGGCCACATTGCTTCTGTGTGTCAGTCCCATAAAGTTCCTGTCGACGAGGACGAGGCATTGGACATGGATGTTAACTGTGTGCTTTCTCAAACAAATAAGTTGTTTGTTACCGTTCGTGCTCTGGATAAAGACATTCGCATGCAAGTGGACACTGACTCTGCAGTAACTCTCATTAATTCTCGCATGTATTTGAAGTTGGGCTCCCTTCCCTTGTCTCCAGTTACCCGAAATCTGAGAACTTGTGCCGGCCGCGGTGCTCTCGCGGTTCTAGGTGCGCAGTCCGGAACTGTGCGACTGCTATGGTCGCAGGTTCGAATCCTGCCTCGGGCATGGATGTGTGTGATGTCCTTAGGTTAGTTAGGTTTAAGTAGTTCTAAGTTCTAGGGGACTGATAACCACAGCAGTTGAGTCCCATAGTGCTCAGAGCCATTTGAACCATTTTGAGAACTTGTAATAAACAGAAAATTCCTATTGTTGGCCAGTTTGATGCTTCCACTGCCTAAGTCTGTTGTTAGGCCCCTCTCGTTTTATGTAGTGGATCATGTGGGCACTGAAAACCTGTTCGGTTATGATGATTTCCAGTTCTTCGGGTTCTCCATTGATGATTATGTGCACCTCACATCTGAGGATATTCTGTATCAACAGCTGGATGGATTGTGTTCTGAATTTTCGTCCGAGTTCTCTGCTGGTCTGGGTCATGCCAAGGATTTTGAAGCACCTACAGCTCGCCCTAAGTTTTTCCGGGCACGCCCTATTCCGGTGGCATTGCGTGCACCTGTCAAGGCTGAGATAGACAGGTTAACAGCTTCAGGGATTCTCCTTCCTGTTACCTCCAGCGAATGGGCATCACCAATCGTGGTGGTTTCTAAACCAAATGGAAGTCTGCGATTGTGTGGTGATTTTAAAGCCACTGTCAATGCTCAGAGCCTCATTGACACTTATCCTCTTCCCCGTCCTGAGGAGTTATTTACCAAGCTCGCTGGGGGCCAGTTCCTTTCCAAACTTGACTTATCGGAGGCGTACCATCAGTTGCCGTTGGATGCTTCTTCCAAGGAATTTCTCGTCATCAACACTCCTTGTGGGTTGTATCAGTACCAGCGGTTACCATTTGGCATCACTAGCGCGCCGGCCATTTTTCAGCGGTTTTTGGAACAGCTCACGGCTTCCGTTCCCAGCTGCATAAACTATCTGGATGACATTGTTGTCATGGGGGCCTCCACTGAGGAGCACCTTCGCAATTTGCGTTCACTGTTTCGGGTTTTGCATTCGGCTGGGTTGAGGTGCAATCTGGACAAGTCACAGTTCTTCCAACCCTCCATTGTGTATCTTGGTTTCCACTTGTCCCATGAGGGTATATGTCCTCTACGTCAGCACGTTGCGGCCATTAACGCTCTATCCCAGCCGTCTATGGTCAAAGAACTTCAGGCGTTTCTAGGCAAGATTGCTTATTATCACAAATTCATTCCATCCACAGCGGCAGTAGCTCATCCGCTGCATCAGCTGTTACGCAAAAACGTCCCTTTCTGTTGGTCCGACGAGTATGAGCAGGCTTTTGTCCGCCTGAAGGCTCATTTGCAGTCGGCGCCTTGTCTTGCCACATTCTGTGCGGGTCAGCACTTCGTTCTGGCTACTGACGCATCGAAGTATGGCCTAGGGGCTGTTCTCGCCCATTGGTATGAGGATGGGTCAGAACAACCCATCGCCTACGCTTCCAAGACCCTCAACGATGCGCAACGGCGTTACTCTCAATTAGAAAAGGAGGCGCTCGCTATCATTTATGCTCTAAAAATGTTCAGCGTTTTTTTGTATGGTTCTAAGTTTCACCTCATCACTGACCACAAGCCACTGGTCTCTCTGTTCAGCCCATCGGCGTCGCTTCTGGATAAGGCAGCTCACCGCCTGCAACATTGGGCCGTATACTTGTCTCATTTTCACTATGAGATTCACTATCGCCCCATGGCCCAGCACGCCAATGCTGACGCATTGTCGCTATTGCCGATGGGCCCCGACCCGGTTTTCGATCATGATCAACTACTCTGTTTCCACATTGATGAGGAAGAACGTTGTGCGGTCGAGGGTTTCCACTTACAGGTTTGCATGTCGCGTCGGCTACTGCACGGGACCCGGTCTTGCGTCAGGTGATCGGTTTTTTTGAATGGGGTTGGCCGGAGAGAACCAAGGGCCGGGCATCGGATCCCCTTCGCAACTACGATGCCTTGCGCCTGCGTCTGTCTGTTCGTGATGGTGTTGTTCTTCTGGCCACGGATGGCGCATCTCCACAGGTCATGGTGCCAGCCTCTCTTCGCAAAGATGTTCTCAAACTGTTGCATGAAGGCCATTGGGGTATTTCTTGGACTAAGTCCCTGGCCCGCAGGCACGTTTATTGGCCCGGTATTGATTCAGACATCGCCCACATGGTTGCTGCGTGTGGTCAGTGTGCTCAACAACTGGCTGCACCTCGTAAAATGCCCTCTCCGTGGCCTGATCCGGCACAGCCATGGGAACAGGTGCACGCTGACTTTGCCGGCCCCTTCCTCGGTATTTATTGGCTACTGTTGATTGTTGCCTTCTCGAAGTTTCCATTTGTTGTTCGATGTCCGTCGCCCACCACTGCGGCGACGACGCTGGCTTTGTCCAAAATCTTTGCGCTAGAAGGTCTTCCATCCATGATCGTCACGGACAATGGCCCTCAGTTCTCTTCGCAGGCCTTTCGTGATTTTTGTACTGGACAAGGGATTCATCATGTTACAGCACTGCCCTTCCATCCGCAATCAGATGGGGAGGTCGAGCGCCTTGTCTGCACTTTCAAAAGCCAGATGATGCTCTGCTGCAATTTCTGAGTTCTTATCACTTCACACCTCTGGGTGATCGCAGCCCTGCTGAACTCTTGCATGGCCACCAACCGCGCACTCTACTGCACCTGTTTCACCCTGTCAGACCTTGTGCTGTGTCCCCTACTGCAGGAAAATACTCGGTGGGCGCCGACGTGTGGGCACGAGGGTATGGATCTCGCCCTAAATGGATTCCAGGGGTGGTCAAGGCTCTCTGCGGCTGCCAGCTTTGTGAAATACGTACAGACGATGGCATGGTTGTTCGCCATTACGACCAGATGCGCCCACGAGTGGTGGCCACACCGGTGCCACCGCCCCTTCCTTCACCTCCACCAGCCCGAGAAGCCAGTCCTGTCGCTGCTGCCGATCTCCGTACGTGTTGATGCAGCCTACATCGCTACCGCTTCCAAGTACGCCAGAACCGGCCCCAGTCGCGACGCCGCCTTCTCAGGGACCCATCTCGCTGGAGCACACCCCCAGGTCCACGACACCTATGGATGCTGCTCTGGAGTTTTCACCCATCATCTCATCCAGGAGGCACGTTCCACACACGAGCTTCCATCCTGGACATTTTCGACCGTACTCTCGTTTCTCTCCGCGGGATCTTCTCAGGGCCTCACAAGAGGCCATGGATGTCTCCGCACTGTCCATGTCTCCAAGGAAGTGAGTGGTTTTTTTTGTTTTTTTTTTTTTTTTTTTTTTTTTTTTTTTTTTTTTTTTTTTCCCCCCCAAGGGGGGAAAAGTGTTGTGACAGTGCCCTGACATTTAACAGTGCCACCACGTCAGTACGCGCAAACGGCGATAGAGGCGCTCCGCAACTCGGTTGAGCATGGGAGCGCCACCTAGCTATGAATGGCGCCGGTCGCATGTCACGGCACGGCAGTCGAATAAGAGATACTGAGTTGTTATCATGTAACGAGCTATTGTTTCTAAGTGAGTGTGTTTGAATATCCACGCAATTATTGGTGATTAAAGGTTATAATAGACATTAAACAGTCATGTAAAATCCATGGATCACCAGACGGATTAAGGTATCTTGTGAAAGGAAAATGGAAATGCACCTATTAGCAAGAACAAGTAAAGATCCTGCAGTAGCTATACACTACAAAACTATTCAACTTTACTAAAAATAATTATGAAACAATTAAGAAATGGACACATTACAACAGAAGTCAGTAATTCTGATAACAGACGTAAGTCTTTATTGAATGTAGTGAAAAGTGAGAGAGGACAACGGATCATAAAACAGGATAATTTAAGTACTGATTTAAACAGAAGGTGTATATGCTGAAAAAGCACCTAACATAAAATTCAGTCATATGGATGTCTCAGCCATTTCTCCTTCTGAACTTAAGAAGATTAAATATTCTGTCAAAGGTAAAAGCTCATTTTAATTTTCTGGTGTTCCAAACAGAGTACAAAAGACTTGTTCCCATACAATAAGCATTGTCTTTCCTTAAATACGTAAGACATCACTAACTCAAAGCAATTGCTAAACTTGTCTGAAAGAAAGATAATGGAAGAGATGTCAATAACAACAAACCCATCTCACTACTGATATTATTTTTCAAGATGTTTGAGAAGGTGATGTATTCTAGGATAGTATCCACATACTCAGCTATAAAATTTAGATTCAGATGTATCCTCATTAAATCTCAGTTTGGATTTCATAAGAGTTGCTTAAAAGAGACTGCCATTTACACATTCACTCACCAAACTTTACAAGCATTAGAAACAAAATGACACCAGTTGGTATTTTCTGTAACATATCTAATTCAGTTGACTGTACAATATTGTCCAAAATAAACTATGGTTTTTTATGGAATTGAGGTTACAGCGTAACAAAGGATAATGTTATATCTAACTAGAAGACTGCAGAAAGTTATGCTTAGTAATTCAATCACTGCAAGCAGGAGAGATTTTGAGACACCTAAAATAGCTTAGTTCAGCCAAGACCACAGAGCACTGCGGAAAGGACATTGATATCTTCCTGTGTAGTGGTGTTGTGGGATGTTTACTGGTTGATAGAGGCGTGTACGAAGAGTCCATGCTGTCTGTGCATGGTGGACTAGTCTCCCAGTGGGGGGACGGACTCATCGAGCTGCACACGTGAACTGGACCGGCACGGAAGATGTTAGTGTTGCAGTACAGGTGGAGAGGGCGATGCAAATCTTGAGAATCCCATTGGTGCTGAGCGTTGCATCTATGCCAGCCATATCCACCCTGTTTAGAACGGGGGCTGTGAGCAGGATGGTGATATGTGGCGTGTGAGTGGACTCACGCAAAGTGTCCCTATGCGGAGGATGAAGATGGATCCCTCATGGATCTGCAAGGAAATCTCATCACATGGGCAATCAGAGGCATTGATTGAGATGCAAATTTCGTCAACAGTGGACATAGTGTGCACCAGGGGAGGTGGTGGGGAAAAATAATGTAGTTCAGGAGAAACACTGCAACACTCTGTGATATGCTGTCCATGATATGCATGCACCCGGCCTCCATCGCCTGATGATGGAAGTGTATTCACATGATTACCAACCTTGGCGGTATTAGGCACTGTGCTGCGTGGAGGGAGGTGGCGGTGCCAAATAATTGCATTAGCCTGTTCTGCCAGCCATAGTTTATCCTCGAGTGATGCTGTGGTATTTGGGAGCAAATGTACTTGTAGTTCTTGTGGCAGCTTCACCAACCACAATGCCCAGAGCACCAAGTTCGGCCAGATCTAGATACTGACACATGCACACAAGCGTCGCCACAGCTGTGAGGGGGTTCTGTCGCCTAAAGTCTCAACATAAATAATATTGTGAATCATATCGGCTGGCAAACAAGAAACACATTTGATGAGCAGTGCAGAGGCAGAGGCATATTTGATGGTCTTGGGTGGGTTCAGCAACAAGTCACTGATGAGATCAGGGTGGTCATGCAGGTGGTTCACTAAACACATAAAACGAGTGCTGCCGACTGCAATATCATGTATGTCCAACATGTTGTCCACCAAGGTAGACCACATCACTGGGTTGTCCGGTTGTAATGGCGGCAGCTTTGGAAGATGACTGGGGACCAGTGCTTGCGGGGTGTAGGAAGGCACAAATCGTACGGGGATTCTGCACAGTGTTCACTGATGTGAACTGTGCCTCAGTGGCAGGCGATATGCTGCATTGAAAGTCCATTACCTGTGCAGGCAACATGTGATATCCAGTCCTTGTAGGCAGAAAATCTGTACAGCCACATGACGAGCATGGCATGGTAGGCGTGGAAGGATTAACGGCCGATGCAGACGAAATCTCGAGCAGCGGTGAGAAATCGCGATTTCACTCCGAGTGACAGCGTGGAACCACAGCAGGTGCATTGCCCACAGTGTGCATGGGGCAACAGGATGGGTAGGCATATACATAGCAATGCAAGTGTCCCTTTGATTGGCATGGAGGGGGACACATTAAACAGCGGACAGCTCTGAGGATGGAGCTGCCATGCGTGTGGGCCCCAAAACTGGATAGCTGCATGGTCCATGTTGTGCAGTAGAAACTCAGGTGAGGGTCTTCTGGGATCTTGTGCTGGAGGAACATTCTGTCAACTGTAGAATGCCATAGAGGTGTCCACGCCAATGTGTACGGCGCCTGGTGTGGTGCGCCAGTGGAGGTTAGGGTCATCTTGCTGGTCGAAGGAAACGCTGGAGATACATATATTCCCAATGTATTAGTAGCACATGGGGTAAAGCGTTGTGCTTCACAGTTGAATGTCCATTCTGTGGTCACAGCGCCCTGCACTGCCGGAAAAACTGGAGGTTGCAACATTGTCTATTGGCGCAAAACCGGTGGTACACAGTGAGCGAATGCAATGTATTTTCATGACTCGGGGCCACTAATGCAGATTTTCTGGCTATAGTAACTGACTGCACACAGAAACCTCCAAACTATTATGATCAGGCACTTTTATTAAGGTTCATGTAATTACACAAAACACAAGAAAAACACTACAGAAAATCACAACACTCACATCATAACCCAAGTCCCCAAGACTGAACCAAAAAACAAGAAGTCCCCACAGACCGTTTACTCTGCACTTAATAGGTGGCAGTTACTGGCAGTCAGTGATCGCCACAGATGTACTACAAATTGCTTCCCTGAGGTGTACCCATCACTGCTGATATTTCTTGTCAACAACTGAGACTTATTGCAGCTGCAATCCAAGAACAATGACCAGGAAGACTGCATGAAGTGACACTGCTCCATGATAATGCCTGCTCACATTCTGCTTCACTGTCGAGAAACACTATAAAGGAGCCATGTTGGGAAGCCATTCCACACCCATCTTATTACCCAATATTGCGCCCTCGAATTTTCACCTTTTCTACTCTCTATTAAACAACCTTCAAGGAACTTCCTTTCTGATAAAAATGCACTCTGAATATGGCCCGACAAGTTCTTTGCCACAAAACCAAGTGATTTCTAGAGTTGTGTAATTGAAAAGTGACCCACGTATTAGCACACTGTTATAAACAGTGAAGGAGAATATGATACTGATGACTAAAACATCTGTTATGTGGATCTGTTATGTTTATTAAATTAATGGGAAAATGCTAAAAACTTATTCACCAGCTCATTATGATAGCTGAACATGAGAAACAACTTAGTGATGTCTGAACAGGTTTCACAACAAACAGTTTTTATCCTTATTTCTAAAGACTCATATTACGCAGTTTAAAATAAGCAGATATGACCTGCAGACAGCAAAGGTTGAGTCAATGAAACACTGTGTGTAAAATTCCTCATTAGACACTTCTTACACCAATCATTTGATTACCTTGATCCAAGGATTGAAAATTCTTATTATCTTCATGACACACAACAGTGATCTCTGCCAAACTATGTGACAAGTAGTGCAATATTGTAAACTGGCCTCTTTTGTTGCAATCACAGGTAATTACTTTCTTTGAAAAATAGCTATGTAAAGAAGTAAATACTATGGTGCAAATAGCAAATGGATAGATCTATTTATTGTAACTGAGTAAGTCAGAGTTTCTTTCAAAGTACTAGCTTCCCTTAAAAATCACTAGATTTTATTTGCATAGTGTAAGCACAAATAATATGAAGCAGTATTGTGTAATTCGTTGTTAATATTTTGTGTAGGTTAAGTTTCTGTGACTTACTTTTTTGTTGATGTGTACATGGTCCAATTGACAACCTTGTAAGTCCTTCTTCTGGAAGAGATGTATCAATTATTAGGTAGTTAACTTCTTAGTTATTTTTCACGGATCATTTGTATAGACAATCATAATGATGTAGAATGAGTCATTTAACATTGTCATTCATATGTAAACATGCATACATGTTCATGTTGACCATGTACAAGAATGTGGCTTTTTTTATTTCTCTTTTATTTCTCTCTCCCCCCCCCCTCCCCCCCCCCCCACCCCCCCCCCCACCCCCACCCCCTCTGGAATTAGTAAAACGTTCACATCATCTTTTACACTTTATGAAAATAGAAATTCTTCTGTAGAACAGGAGTTGTCAAAGGGAAACTTTTTCACTTTGTTTTCACATTTTGCTTTGCTGCCTGTCAGATATTTTATACCATTGAGTAAGAGATTAAAAACTTTGTGGCAGCATTGTGGGCCCTTTTTAGTGCTAAAGACAGTCTTAATGTGGAGTAATGAATGTGATTTTTCCTTCTGTTGCTGTAGTTATTTATACCACTGTCTCTTTTGAACTCCAGTGAATTATTTACTACAAACTTCATAAGGGAATATATAAACTGTGAAACAGCAGTCAAAATGCCTATCTCCTTAAACAGATGTTTAAAAGATGATCTTGTGTAAGCACTATATTTATTCATATGCATTGTTTTTGAGCAATTAAGACCTTTTCTCTTAAGACAAATTACCTCAGAACATTATTCCAGATGACATTATTGAATAAAAATACCCAAAAAATGTCAACTTACTAAATTTTTGCTTCCAAGATTTGTAATGATTCAACCAGCAAATGTATATGAACTAAGTTGATTTAAGAGCTCCAAAATTCATTTTTCTCCAGTTTAAATTTGCATCAGTATGGACACCTAAAATTTTTAAAGTTTGCACCACAGTCCTATTTCCTCACCATGGATTACTTTTATCATTTGTGTAGTACATCTACTTGCACAAAACTCAATATGTTGCGTCTTTTTGAAATCGAGAATGAGATTCTTCACAGAAAACCACTCAATAATTTTTTAAGAGTATTAGTTAGCATTTCTTTGGTTACTGTAGGTTTTTTTGGATTGATTACAATACTAGTGTCATCTACAACATACGGTACCCATACACCCAATTTTTGAACCTTCCTCATTGCATGCTGACATTGATCATTGTGTATTAATCTGTTTGAATGATCATCGGATACAAAGGTCTTTCTGAATGTGGAAAGTCACTAATGTCAAAACAATCCTCCTTAAAATAAGAAAAGCATTTTCTTGTCATGCTTTGTCTGATGGCATTATCCACATATGTGGCACATATGTCTCTGGCTGACTCTTTCCTTCTTGAAAGCAATTTGGATGCATGAGCTGTTAAGCTGATTCTGCAGTAATCCTTGCACTTGTCAGCTCTTTCAATCATCAGAAATGTAATGTTTATAAGTTCTGTGTGGATGATACTTTTTCAGAAGTTAGATGGTATACTGCTAGACTCATGAATCTTACACACCAACATGAATATGCGTTTTATTGCCACTCCCTCTAATGAGTTATGAAATTCTGATGGATTGTTATCTATACCTTTTGCCACATTTGATCTTAAGTCTTCCAAAGCTCTTTTAAATTCTGATTCTAACACTACAAGTAAATTCCCTCTCTCTTCCCTATCAACTGCTGTTTCCTCTTCTATCACATCAGACAAGTCTTTCCCCTCATAAAGGTCTTCGATGTACTCTTTTCACCCATCCACTCCCTTCTATGCACTTAACAGTGGAATTCCCATTGCACTCTGAGTGTTACTATCATTGCTTACAATTTCACCAAATAGTCTTTTGACCTTTCTATATGCTGAGTCAGTCCTTCCAATAATCTTTTCGTTTTTAATTTCTTCACATTTTTCATACAGCCATTTCACCTTAGCTTCCATGCACTTCCTATTTTTCTCACTGCTAAGTGACTTGTATTTCTGTATTACTGAATTTCTCTGAACATTTTTGTATTTCTTTCTTTTATTGATCAGCTGAAGTATTTCTTCCATTACCCATGATTTCATTGCAGTTACCTACCTTGTACCTATGTTTTTCTTTCGAACTTCTGTGATTGCACTTTTTATAGATGTCCATTCCTCTTCAGCTGAACTGCCTACTGAGCTGTTCCTTATTCCTGTATCCATGCAGCTGCTGTTGCTATCTCCCTATACACATCTGACAAGAAATCCTAGTCTTCTTTCCATTTCACTCCACTGCCCCCCACTGTATCTAGATTGAGCCTTTGCATTTCTGTTTTCAGATTTTCTAGCTTCTGTACCATGTTCAAACTTCTGACTTTCCATGCCTCAGCTCATAGAATGTTATCCTTTCTTTGATTATTTAATCTTTTTCTTGTTGTCACATTCCCCTTGGCAGTGCCGTCCTAGAGATCTGAATGGGAGACTATTCTGGAATCTTTTACCAATGAAGAGATCATCATGACACTTTTTCAATTACAGGATATATGTTCTGTAGATACACATTATGTGTTTTTAAGGCAGTAGTTTCCTTTACATTCTGCATCCTCATGCTGTTAATCATTTCATTTTCATTTCATTTCATTTCATTTTATTATCTTCCTGTATATCATTTACATGATGTAGGAATTGTTACAACAAAGTTATCATACTAGTACAAGTACTACAGACATAATAATGGAATATCACTTTCAAGGCATTTTTTTTAAGTACAAATTTAGACATATAAATTAAAATTTTTGGCAATAAATTTACACACAATCAAAGTACTCATCTACGTCATAGAAAGTTTTGCTTAAAAGGTAATTTTTAAGCTCAGTCTTAAATTTTACTTCATCTATTATTGCCTTCATGTACACTGGCAGAGCATTGTAGACTTTTATTCCAAAATAACTTACATGCTTTTGGGTTTGTGTTGTCCTTACCCTTTCTACATACAAATTCTTACAAGTTCTAGTATTACAATTATGGCAGTCCTCATTTGTACATAGATTTTTCATATGTGCTCTTGTACACAGAATGCTTTTAAAAATATACAGTGATGGTATTGTGAGTATTTGCAGTTCTTTGAAAAGGGGCCTACAATGAGTTCTTGGAGAGTTATGTGTTATGATTCGTATAGCTCTTTTCTGAAATTTGAAGATATCTGTTAAGCTTGATTTAGTTTTACCCCAGAACACTATGCCGTAAGACACGATGGACTGAAAGTAAGCAAAATACACTAGTCTAGTACAGTCTGTGCTGCATACTCTAGATAATATCCTCAATGCAAAACATGCCGAATTGAGCCTTTGGGATAAGTACTTGAGATGGTCTTTCCAGCTTAAGTTTTGATCAATGTGCATTCCCAAAAACTTTGTGGATTGTACACTCTCTATCTTCTTATCCATTAGTTTTAACTGGAGGTCCATATCTTGAGTTGCCATACTGTATATAATTTGTTTTACTTAGATTAAGTGTTAACTCATTAGCATTAAACCAATGTTGAATATATTTCAGGACTATATCAGTTGTGGTAGTTAATGATTTTTTATCATCACTTATAATTGACTCATCCACCTTTATGGGTAATTTCCCAGCCCAATGGCAAGAGAGTGTTTACATACTGAAAACTGTAATTTTTTATGGTGTTTCCAAAATTTTGGTCTTTTCTATTTTGTTGATTTTTTGGTTAGTAAATTAATTTTTTGGTATCCAGTTTCATGTGTTCATTCCTATGAGGTCACTGATTATGTTTAGGGCACTAAAATTGAGATTGAGACAGTAGATGATTTCAAAGCCTGTCAGGGTCACTGCACTCAAATGCAGGAATCCTGGCATTGAACCCAATGGAGTGTTAGTTATGCTCTTGTTCTCAGTGTTTACATAGCAACAAAAACAACTTTGAGGAATTAGTGAATGGATGAAGGAGAGAAACTAAACATCAAAGCATTCACCTTTATCAGTCATTTTTATAGAAAGTTCCATTGCAAATATGCACAAATATTTTTTATACAAAATTAAATACTTCATTCATTCTGTAGCCACGTGGAGATTATATCTGCAGGAGTGTTAAACCTTTTAGAAATGTGCATAATAAATATCTTAAAAGAATAGATAAGTTAGTGTTCCTACAATACTTGTCAAGTGGGACGGTCATCAAGCATGTAAGGAAAAAACCCTCTACACTGGCTGCATGTACATATTAATTAAAAAGTTTGCATCAAACATTTGAATATATACATACCAAAGAGTAAGATTATTACTAGGTTCTTGCAGTCAAGAATCATCAAAACGAAAACAGTTTTCCAGTCTTACTTAGATAAATGATATCACTTTACTGAAGTGCAGCATTTCACAGCATTCATGTTGTGAGATACAATTATTAATGTTTATATCAGTTGATTCTGTTGTAAGATTTATCAGTATAGTGCCAGGCTTTCTTCAAAGCCACAGCTTTTTTCCAAATTTACTTGGTTAAATTTAGCACACATAAGTGTGGAAGTCATATATTTTGCTTCCATGCTTCTCAGGTGTACTGCTGCATCCCATCGATAAAAGTCATGGTTGGTCGCCAAAAAATTGTGGACTTTTGAGGAGCGAATCTGGTAGTGCCTCCAGAAACCATGGAAATACAGTGTTAGTTGATTGTAAGGATAGTACACAGCTTAAGTTTGTGATTTACTTGTCCCATGTTAATGTATGCCTTGACGTATTCTACACCCCTCAATGTTCTCTTTCTTGATGGGATCTACAGATATGGTGAATGAATGAATGAATGAATGAATGCATTAATGTGCTTTGATGTCAGTAGTCAGACCAAGGCAGTTGAATTGAATGTTTCTTCCCACTAGTTTCCTAGAATTTTGAGTAGTGTGAGTGCTACTAGAGTTGGGATCTTATCATGTTGTTAGGCAACAAAGATCCAGTGCTGTCACACATGTTAAACTGGTCAGCATATGTAATGCCAAAGAAAATAAGTGTGAGATGTTCATTGTATTAACTAATTTGCATAATTATATTGTATACAAAGCCCATAATTGCAACCAGCCTATGTGCCTGTGGCTCTGCCTTGTGTACATTTGAAAAATCTTGCTACTTTCCATTTAGGGTGCTATCTGTCAGTCTGATGCTCCCTGGTGGATGTTTGTGCAACCTCATGCATGCAGTCACCTGGGAGTATTGTTTTCTGTCATGGAACATGTTTCAGTATGGAACTAGCTTGTAGGCTTGGCCGCCTCGTGTGGTCCTGATCGTGTTTTCCTCATTTTGTTGCTGAGGCATTAGTGCTGTATTTAGCTTCTCACATGTCAGGAATGATATCATGATGTTATGGGCAAAATAATGGGCTTGTGTACCATTTAGTAGCCTTTTTACTAGCTACAGTTAAGTGTTTGCTCAGTTCTCCAGTCATGCTTCTCACCTTCCGGTGTTTGAAGTGTTCAATTGGACTTTTACTGTTGTTTATGTCTGCAGTCCTAAGAGTTTGTTTAGCCAAGAAAGTTATGCATTGGCAGCACAGTATTCTGCTGAAAGTGGAAGTGATTTTGAATTGTTCTGTCTGCCATCACATTACTTGTTGACTTATTTTGTAATTTGCAAATACTGTGTAGCCTTGGTTAGCTTCTACCAGTACCAAATGAAAGTTGTTGCCAGCACCTGACAACTCACATGCAATTGTCAGTGTGCTTTTGTAAAAGAGTAAAAACTTTGTCTGTTCCTGGTCTATTTTGTGTTGTACATTTGGGAATTGAGTATAACTCCATAGGGGGTGGTTCCACAGTGATGTGTGAGCACCAACTAGGCACACACGTCAGGTGTGTATTGGTAACCCGATGGTTAAAATTCTTCCTGCAGTCAGCACCAGCAATCTGTTGGCAGTCAGTGTGTTGTAAATGGTGGTAACATACTCATATATGTTACTCATTTCCTAGGTCTCCATGTTTGGAAATTGGTGATAACTCCACTGGAAATGATTCCACTGTGACATGCAATCAGTATTTGCAAGCTGAAGTAATGAAAGGTAGTGGCTTATAATTTGGTTGTCCATTGGGTTATATTAGCTTATGTTATGACTGTATAGTTACTGTTTGAAAGCTTCTTGATTAAGTGTCTTAGTGATATGACATGAGTAGTGTTTACTGACAAAGAAATAGTTTACAGGTTTCTGAGAGACTGACCACAAAGTATCAAGTGTGTGTACTGTGCACAATGTCAGTCGCTAAATTGAGACTGGAGGTACCACTCTTCATTAGATTCCTATTAGCAGTGCGATCTGTGAACTTGTTGTGAGAGTTGCATCTGACACTGCAGAATATTTGTGCAGTTGGATTTTAGTGTGCTATGATCTCATTGCTCCTACTTGTATGTGTATCAGTATGTTTCAGGGTATCTCCATGATGTTTCCTTGTACTGATTTTATGTGTTCCCATTGTAAATTGGGGATGGCTTGTCTCTGACTGATGAGTGGTCTCAGAACTGTTGTGAGGGCCTCATGGCTCGTTGTATGAATTTGTTTTATGCTTGTCCGTGATGTTTGTTTTGGGCATTTCCACAGTTATTTAGTTGATTGAGTGTTGTACTAGGGAACAACAGACACATGTTTGTTGTCACTGTCATCCTTGTGTTTAAGTGGCAGCCCTTAAGTTTCTCCTGTGAAGTCCTACACCAAGGAGTATACTCACTTGATAGTACTTGAGTAGCCTAAGGCATACTTTAATATTATAGTGCGTTTGATTTCAAGTTATGGCCAATACCTATTTAGATTTAAAGAATCTAGGCCCCCACCTTGAACTGCAGTCTGATTTTGAGTCATGGCTAGTGCCTGTTTAGTTCTGAAGGGGTTAGGCTCTTACCTTGAACTGAAGCCTAGCTTAAGTTATGGTTAGTGCCTGTAAGAGCAGACATAGTTTGTCATAAGGGCCTATTGATACAGTTGTAAGTGGTGCCAAACTAATTAAGGTACTAATTGTGAGTTCACTAGTTTGAGTAAGCTTGGGTATGGCTTAGAGGGACTACTGTTTGCTTGTTATGTGTACTACTTTCTGTTGTTAACTGGGAATGTAGAGAAACATTAACTATGTTACTGTTTAATGGTGTATCCCAATATACATTCTGTGCTTTTCTAAAAATCTACTGTGACCTGATTTTCATTAATGGATTTCTGATTACTTTAGTAGCAACATATAACACAATGCTCAATAATAAATATGAAGTCAGAACTTGTTCACATTCTTATTCACATTTTGTGATTAAATTTTATTCCAGTGCTTAGGGAATGTTTTTCTCTTTGGTTTTTTATTTTATTTTATTTTATTTTATTTCAAATATAAAACAGTGGCATTGTGCCTTGTGATGTGACCCAGTCACTTGTTTAGTTCTCTGTTAGAGTTCAAGATAGCTCTGCCTTCTCTGCATCTTGCTCCTTCAGCAGCTGATAGGCTGTGTGCCATTCAAGTTGCCACTTGTGCCACATCAGTAGCCTACTGATGGTACATGTCCTTGACTCTAGTACCTGAGTCAGTGAAGGAATACCAGGTGTCAGTTTGGGACAGATCCAGCCAACAACTGTTATGCTTTAGAAAAAAAGAAAAGCAATAAAGAAAAAGAAATCTTACAATAAAAATTTGTGTCAGGCCTGAGAACATCCTCAGTCACAAACACCCAGCTCTGTGTTCCCTATTTCCCATGTTCTTTGCACATTAGAGATTTATTGGGCTTCAGGATATTCTTAGGACTTAGCTTTGCCTCATGGGTCAGTGGTAAAAATGACTTTTGAAAAACAATAAGAAAATAAATGTATAACAAGTATAGCAGGTGATACAGTGATAAAAGGACAATTAACCTTGTAACCTATTACTGATAAAGTTCACTACGGTCCTAATGATTGCAAGAGATTAATAAAATCGTTCAAATAACAAAATAATTCAAACCTGTGTCTTCGGCAGTAGTTGTTACGAGATGGAGATGAAATACTGAGACAGAATTTCAATATTAAGAAAGATACGAACTTTATACACTGGCCACATTTTTGCATCTTTATCAGACAAGAAATGGCAAATTCCAGAGTGAATGCAAAATTAAATTTAATGTTAACAAAGTGTAATCAAATCCAAGCACTGTTAGTATGATCATTATTGCTTGCACAGGAAGTTATCCAATGAAAGCAAGAATTGTTCTTATTTAAAATTTGCCCTTTTGTTTAAAACAAGAAGTTGAATTTCACATTAAAAAAGCTACATGATGTGTATGCTTTTCTCCCATCATCTCTGACTGTGTTTGATAGCTGTTACAGTTATTATTAAAGAAGTGAGGTGTTACAACACTGCTACGTGTTAGGGCATTTTATTACAGTTACATTTACTGAAGTTAACAAAGAGAAGTACAGAGAATTGATAGGCTCATCAAAACTAAATGTTCTGTTTGGGTTAATAACTTTTGTAAAAAGTTTCTAAAGGGAAGGCAGGTTCAATTTTAATCTCTTGTCACGGTAAAGGCCTTTAAGTTAGTCATGAGTGATTTAGGGAGCTACAACTAACATAAACTGGGGGGAGGGGGGGGGGCTGTATGAAAACTTGTATGATACTACTCCTGATTACTAGTCCATAGCATTTACAACAATGCACTTCTCTAGATAACAAGATACTGAAACTAGTGTTTGTTGTAATATGATATGAAATCTTCTAATTCATACTAAGTCAGAGTATTGTGCTTTATTGTATAGATGTTAAAAATTCCAATGCATGCATGTCCAAAGGAACTTTGCATTTCCTTATTTTTATTTATTGAAATGATGTGTGTTCCACAATGATGATAAATTTTTTTAGTGATGATGGAGAAGGGCAAATCTATCTGAGATAAGAAACCTCTTGCATGGAAATGACCGATTCAAAATTTATAAGAAAAAATGAGAAAATTTCCAGTTTGTCTTCTGTCTGCTTATAATGATAAAAGTCAAAGTAGACACATTTTTATAGCAATTTTATACACCCATAAAACTTGCAGAATCTGCTGCACTCCATAACAATTGATCATAGAAGCATCCTCCAGATTTTATGCAAGCATGATATCATCACACAAAGTTCTTCATACTCATTCCATTCAACCATTTATGCATATGCCATTGGTGGGTGGGTGGAGGAGGATGGAGGGGAGAGAGCGAGAGAGAGAGAGAGAGAGAGAGAGAGAGAGAGAGAGAGAGAGAGAGAGTTGTACACTAGCATGCAATAGGATTCAGCCAAAGGCTAGTGAAATTTTCAGTCTTGTTTATGTGCCTGTCAGTAACTCAACATCTCTACTATTTGTTAAGTTATTACATTTGCTCCTTGATTGTTTACTTCTAGATCACTCTGTTACCATATATTACTCATCCTCATACACAACTTAGGTGCTGTTTTTATTTACTACTTCATCTGCAGTATTTATTGTACATAACTATGCTCACAACATTATCAGTTGTCTATTTTGTAGTAAAATTAAAACTTGTTTAATGTGAACATAGACCCATGAGTCAATAAATTATGGAAGGAGTAGCTAATAAAGTACTGTTCTATTTTACTTTTGTTTTTCTATATTATGAAAGGGTATACTGCCACTCATTATATAGCAGAGATGTTTAGTCACAGACAGGCACAACAAAAGGTTGTCAAGCAAGTAAGATTTCAGCCAAAAAGGTCTTTATCCAGATTGGACAAAACACACACACACACACACACACACACACACACACACACACACACACACACACACACACACGACTGAAGTCTCTGGCAGCTGAGGCCAGACTGCCCTTGGCTGCCAGAGACAGTGGTCACATGTGTGTGAGTTGTGTTTGCATGAGGGTGTGTGTGTGTTGTCTAATTTGGATAAAGGCCTTTTGACTAAAGCTTACTTGCTTATCTGCAACTCAACATCTTTTCCACATAGTGAGTGGCATTATATCCTTTTCATAATACTGTCATTATTCATTTTCCATTGTCTGATGTCTTCTGGCAAGTTGTTGAATACTTTTGCACCAAAACATAAAATTAAATTCTGAACCTTAGACAGAAATGCCTAGTCCACATGAAATTAATTTTACTTCCACTATTTTGGTTGACAGTAACAAAGTTCATCCTAGATTCATTCTTTTTCATCAACCACAAATACTGTTAGACAGCACATGTTACTGGGCTATGGTTATGAGAAACCTTAAGAGATTTATGCAAGAGATTTAGTTATCAGCTTCACACAAAGTACTTATTGGACAATTCTGTAGAGTATTTTTCTTGGTCTTAGCTGGATTGCTCCAAAAGATTATGTAATATGACCAGTGCTAGCTGCTGTGTAAGAGCACATGAACAACCTAACTTTTGACACCTTGTGGATTTATTGATTATTTTTCTTTTAAGTCTGTTAAACATAATGTAGATGCAGTAATCTGAAATACACGGTACTAAATCTACTGCACCATCTACATATTGCTCCACTAGACTCCATGAAACTTGCCATCAGGTTTGTGAGCACACCTTCACTTGTGCACATTTTAAGGAGCTTCTGCAAATGCACAGCTGGCATGACATAAGTGCCTTACATGCCAAATACATATGGATTTGACAAACAATGTGCATGGTTCATGGCATGCACTGCTGGCCTTTACCCCTCAGCTACTAGTTTACCTCAATGCAACCAGTTGATAGCACACTGCAACAAACTTTTATCTATGTTCACCATAAACCCCACTAGGCAGTAGCACACTCTGCAGATACGTGAATTCACACACTATGTACTGAAATTAGATCAGTCATCAGTATATGTTATAGTTATACTGAGAGAAAAACCTATTTTGTGGGATTCTGAATGAGATGTGATACATAGAGTTTTGGATTTTATCACAGGGTAATCCATTTGAGGCACTGAGAACCATAAAGCACATCATCACTGATTGCGAGACTGTAACATTTATTTGTGCTACTGACATCTGTTGATCTGTACTGTAGGCTCACATTGTACATATACAAGGGTTGGAACTTTAATAGTGGCAACTATTTATTTACAGCTCATACAAAATGGATACTTGTTTCAAAGTTTTACTGACCTTCAAAGTAGTCACCAGCATTGTGTATGTGCTCTGCTTCTCATTTACTGACCAGGATTTCAGTCCTTCTAGTGCAGTGTCATGTTGTGTGTTTGTTATTTACAATGCAGCTGTCAAAACTCTTTTTGTGCTAGCTGCCACAGGTGCTTTTTAATTCTTTAGGAATGTGCTTATTCTTAGACTCATTGTTTTCAGGGAACATATTACTGACTTTTTTGGTTACAAGATAAATAGACAGTTTCATGTTTTATCAAGGGAAGATTCTACTTACATACAAGTTCTCCAAAGCTGTTAACCCACAATAAGTTTCCTTGTATTTGTTTGTTTCTGTACAAAAGGCCAGCCAGGCTATACCTTGTCAGGCACAACTTACATAGTCAGATGGCAATTTCAGCAGCCAGCCCAACAATAATAAAAAATTTGTTACACTATGTGTAAATTTTTGATACACAGAAGTGCTTATGATAATTTTTAGGCAGTTGGAGCCATGTGTCATCAACTAGTAAAATCATTTTACAATGACTGCATTACTCTTCTGAATTTGTGCAGAAGTCACATTGTATACAATACTGACATTATTTGCTATTAGTGTTTTAGTGACATATACACATCAGTTGGTTCTGCTAAGAATTCATCAGTGGGTTAGAAGGAGATGGCTGACAATAAATCCTTTATGCTCTTCTTAAACTGAACATTATTAGAGATAAAACATTTTATAGCTGAAAGTAAGTGCCTTTAAATCTTCATAAAGATTATTCTTATTTCTAATACCTATTCCATGAACTGAGTTGTTAGTTTGAAAATGAGATGTTTTTAATGACAGATTTCATTAAGGAATAAACATATTGAGAGGTAGTAGTTAGTACCCCTAGCTCTCTAAACAGGCTTCTGTAGGATGTTCTTGAGTTCACACTATATATAATTCTTATTACACATTTTTGCACTTGCAAACTACTCCAAACAAACGGCTTAAGAAAAGACTTCCTAACATTAAATTTATATTCATTGTTAACAAATTCCTCTTTTCCAGAAATGGTTTCCTTGCTATAGCCACTGTACATTTTATATTCGCTATACTTTGGCTACCAACAGTTATTTTTCTGACCACATATCAAGACTCATACACTATCTTTATGGTCTCATTTCCTCATATAATTCCCTCAGCATCATCTGACTTAATTCATCCACATTCTGTTGCTGTTGTTTTACTTTTGTTGATGGTCATCTTATAACATCTTTTCAAGGCCCTATCCATTGTGTTCAAGTGCTCTTCCAAGTCCTCTGCTGTTTTTGACAATTACAATGTCATCAACAAACCTCGCAGTTTTTATCTTCTCCCTGATCTTTAACTCCTTTTCCAAATTTCACCAAAGTCTCCTTTACTTCTTGTTCAGTGTACAGACTAAAGTTCATCGGGGATAGGTGGCAACCATGTGTTACTTGCTTTTCAACCCCTCATTTCATTTCATGTCCTTCAACTCTTATAACTGCAGTCTGGTTTCTGTACAAGTTGTGAATTTACTGTCAGTCCCTGCATGTCATCTGCGCTGCCTTCAGAATTTCACAGTGAGTATTCGAGTCAACATTGTCAAAAGCTTTATCTAAATCTACAAATGCTGGAGACATAGATTTTCTTGTCTTATCCTATCTTCTAAGATAAGTCATAGGGTAAGTATAGCATCACATGGTCCTATAATTCATTATTAGTTTCCAATTTATTACAAACCCGTCTCCAGAGGGATCTTACAGATTTCCTTACTTTCATGAGGTTAGTTTTTACCAGTTTCCCCAATTTCTATGAATAATTTGCGTCAGTATTTTGCACCCATGACCTATTAAACCAGCTGATGATAGTAATCACACTTGTCAGTTCCTTACTTCTTTGGAATTAGAATTCCTCTGGAATTCTTTTGGAAGTATGAGGGTATCTTGCAAATTGCATATATCTTCCACAACATGTGGAATAGTTTTGTCATAGCTGGGTCTCCAAAGGATCACAGTAATTGAAGGGAACGTCATCTACTCCAGGGGGGCTTGTTTTAATGCTCTGTCAAATTCTTCTCATATTTTCATAGCTCCAAAGTCATCTTCATTTACTTCCTCATTCATTTCTATAATATAGCCTCCAAATAATTTCCTTTGAATAGCCTTTCTATATCTTCCTTCCACCATACAGCTTTCTCTTCTTTGCTTAGTACTAGCATACTATCTGAGCTCTTGATATTTGTACGGGTGCATCTCTATTCTCCAAAGGTCTCATTAATTTTCCTGTATGTGGCATCTATCTTTCCCTTACTTACCCATGCTTCTACAACCTTTCATTTGTCCTATAAACATTCCTCCTTAACAATTTTGCACTTTCTGTTGATCCCATTCCTTAGAAAACTGTATTCCCTTTCACCTGCTTCATTTTCTGCATTTTTATGTCTTCTCCTTCCATCAACAGAATTCAGTATGTCCTGTGGTTGATCTACCAAAGCTACCCAACCATCTTCTATTGCATTCCTTAACCCTCTTTGTGTTAGTCATTTTCTAGTGGTTCCTGTGAAATATGCAACAACCTTTGGTTTCTTCCATTTATCCAGTGTGCATCTCCGCAATTTCCAAAATTTTTGTAATGTTTTCAATTTTCACCTGTGATACATAATAAACAAAATATGGTCAGAGTCCACATCTGTCATTAGTTTAAAATTTGGTTTCAGAATCTTTGTCTCATCATTGTATGATCAATCTTTAACCATCTAGTGCCACCAGGTCTTTTCTACATATATACTCTTCTTCCATTGCCTTAAACCTAGTGTTAGAAATCATTAAATTTTGTGCTGGGTAGAATTCTATGAAGTGGCTGCCTCCTTCATTCTTCTCCTCCAGTCCATGTTCTTCTACTGTTTTTCCTTCTCTTACTTTTTCTACTGTCAAACATCAGTCCCCTTTTATAATTAAATATCCATCTCCCATAACTATTTGAATAATTTGTTTTATGTCACTGTACATTATTTCAATCTCTTCATCATCTGCAAAGCTAGTTTGTGTATAAACTCTTATTATTGTGGTGGGTATTGGCTTCTTATCTACTTGTTACAATAATGCATTCACTATGCTGATCATAGTAGCTTACCCATATTCCTATTTTCTTATTCATTATTAGACCTACTCCTGCATTACCGTTATTTGATTTTTTGCTGATTACTGTGTACTGAGATGACCACATTTCTGGATCCTGCCATTATAACTCACTAATCCCCACTATATATAATTTTAACATATCTAATTAAGTAATCTAACATTTTATGCTCTGTCCCGTATAATGCCAAGTTTGTCATCTTCCCAATTAGTCCCTGCCTGGCGTATTGCATGAGGTAGTATATTAACCTCTTAATATTTTACCCAAGAAGATGCAATCATCATTAATCCATACAAAGATTCACAAGCCCTCAGGAAAAAATGAAGTCTAAAGTTTCCCCTTGCTTTCAGGTTTTTGCAGCATCAGCACAGCAAGGCCTTGTTGGCTAAGGCCAGATCAGCTGTCATTGAGACTGTTGCCATTGCAACTACTAAAAAGGCTGCTCCTCTCTTCAGTAAATGTAAGGTAGTCTAGCCCTTGCACAGGTACCCCTCCATTGCTACTGCGTCTAGGTTACAGTTATCTGTATTGTTGAGGCCTGAAAGCCTTCACACCTCAGCATGGTCCATGGTTCATGAGGGAGACAGAGATTGTCATTTTTTATGGTGACATAAACTGATTTATTATGTACACACATCATTTACAGTGACTATAAGATGAGACTTTTCCCCAAATTCATCCTTTGAAAAATACAGGATTATCTCACATTCATAGACAAAGCTCTGGTTGCAAAGATCAACATTTTTTACATTGTTTAATAGCTTAATATAGTGTTGTCTTACATTTGCAGATGAAGATTTGAAAGCGGCTTCTGCTTAGCAGCAATGCTGATTTTCAAGGTTGGCAACATGTGATGAAGTGTGTAGTTAAAATAAAGTGGTCCGATATCTGCCAATTCAGCTGAGAATATCACTTATTATTGTTATTCAGTTGCCTTAATGCTGTAAATTGTAGTGACTGATAATGGAGACAAAGCTCAGCCATGATTGATGAGAAACGTTAATTGATAAATTTTCATTTCACAATTAGTACACACAGACAAAGTGAAACTAATTTTAAGTTAATGGTTATTTATGAATTTGTGGCCACTAAGAACTGTGCAAGAAGAACAAAATAGACATTATAGATTGTGAGTTCTACACGTAGAACTTTCAAGTGAACCCAGTCAGGGGATGTTTCATGAACTGCAGTAGGTTGTTCAGTATGTGTGTGAGAAGTGCAATTAAGGTTTCCCAATTACTTGAGAAATTATGTGAGTGAAGGTACTGGAGATAATGTTGAATTTTCCAAAAGCATGTACTGCAGAAATAACAGCAAGTATGGGCTGTTGTTTGATGATGATGAAGAAGGTGGAGCTTATGTTAAGATGTTTAACACTAGCTCATTGACTTACTATGGCATTTGATGATAAACTACTTGCATGTCAATGTCATATGATTTATATAAGTAAACACCACCAATGTTTAAAACAGACAGTGTTAATTTTTTGGATATGACTTAAGATACTTTACATCAATAAAACAGTTTCTTCAATTGATTAGTCAGAATACGTTAAAAATAAACATTTCTCAAGTGGCTCTTTAAAAGAAAGGGGGTTGTATTATATTCTAGGTCATTTTATTGACAGGTAAATACAGTAGTTGTTGGCACTGTAGGGTAAGTGTAATAAGGGATGGGGGCACAAAACCACTAATGCATTGTAGATTGTGTCATGTGCACACCGAAGGAAGCTTCACTAACTCATAGCACACAGTGTGATGTGTAGTGTGTGTAAATGGTCCATTCAGTAAGATGCATTCTTATTAACAGAGAAGCAGAGCACCATCATGAGAAGCAGAGCACCGTCCAGGAAGCATACTGGGAAATGCATGTATAGTCCTGATTGTGTTGCATGTTCTGGAGAATGGTGCATGGCGGGTGTTGTAATCGCAGGCACTGATGGTGGTGCTGACAAAGGAGGTTGTTGGTAGTACTTTCTGGAAAACATATGCAGGTCTGGCATGGTTGATACAGACAGTAGAGGATCTGTCATTCAGTAATACATCCATAGTGTGTACTCTTCACTGTAGGAGTCTGTGTGGACCTGTGTACAGTGAATGAAGTGAGGATTTGATGCCATCTGTATGAAGCATGATGTGTGTACCTGTCCCCAGGTCATGATTTACAGAACTGGGAAGTGTGCCATATCATGAAACTAGGTGAAGTCAGTTCCATGAAATGTGTTCCCCAACTGATGAACAAAATTGCAGTAGTTGTGATCAGTAAGCTGGAAGGACTGTGCATCTACAAATTCTCCTGGAAGCCATAGTCCTTTGTTATAAACTAGTTCCACTATTGAGGAATCTAAGTCTGGCTAGTAAGTATGTCTTAGACACGTAGAACCATTCGTAGAACTGTGGCCCAGTGTGTTTCATGACACGTGAGTGCTGCTTTTAGAGAATGGCACCAGTGTTCCATCATACTGTTACTCAATGGGTGGTAGCTTGTGGTCTTGTGGTGAACAGTGCCACAGAATTTGTTGAGGTGAACTAAAGGTCTGATTCAAATTGCTGGTGTGATTCATTGTTACATGTAGCAGCCAACAAAATTGAGAAATCCATCTTGAAACAAAAGCATATGTTAAGGTTTATGCAGAGATTCTATCAAATAGTTGGACAAATCGTTACAGGATCAAGTGAAATGTTGGTCTGAAGCCAGGCTCACAAATTATATTATATGTCAAAGGCACATTTACAAAATGTAGTAGGCAAAATGGATGAGGTTTTCCAGTTGAGAGGTCATAGTAAAGTTTGACATCTGTGCCAGGAACATTGACCAATTGCAGTTCCAAGGCTGACAATGTATCTTTGAGTAGGTCTGGAGTTTCTGGTCAGCCAAGTGTGAGTGAAGCAAAATCAATAGGACTTGAAATGCTGTTGACACAGGAAAGACAATCAACTACTATACTTTTGATTCCCAAAATGTGTCTCATGTCCATACTGAACTAAGCAATAAATACCAGGTAGCTATGCTGGCAAGGCAAGCAATTGTTGTTGTTTTGCTGGACTGCATAAGCGAGAGGTTTGTGATCAGTGAAAATAGTATACTTCTAACTTCTTGTTGTGGACAAAACTACTTGATAACCTTGTAGATAACAAGAAGTTCTCTATTGTATGCACTCCATCTTGTTTGAGTTAAAGACATGTGGCTGCCATGAACCATCAGTGAACTGTTGTAACACTGCACTGATAGCCTTGTATCTTGTGACTACAAGTAGTGCTGGGTACATTCAGTTCAGCGTGAGTGAGAAGTGTTGCATCCACTATACTCTGTTTTGCCACTTTGAAAGCAGAGCTCATGGTGTCTGTCCACTGTATTGGTGAGTTTCTCTTGATTTTTGGACCAGTGAGTGCCACATTCTACAGTATTTGTAGCTCAGTTGAGCATAGCACTTGTCAACGGTAGAAGTTAAGCATGCCTTGGACAGTGATTTAATTCTCTAACAGTATTTGGTCAAGCAATTTGTAAAATGGTTTCCACTTTTCCAGGTGTTGGTGGCGAGCCCAAAGATGTAATCTGGTGCCCTAGGAACTTAATTTGTGACTGAACAAATATGCACTTAACAGTCTTCAGAATAATGCCATACTGTTGTAATTGCTTGAAGACTTCTATTAAATGCTGTTTGTGCTGCTCTGCAATGGATAAAAGGACAATAATGTCATCAAAGAAGGCAAAATAGAGAGAAAGGCTTTTAAGTACCAAATGTGACTCTTTGCCATGACTGCACATATTCTATAGGTTCTCAAATAACCCAGATGGTGTGATGGTGACATCATGACATCTTCTTCTCACATTGGGGTTGGAGTAAACACCTTATCACAACTGAGTACACTGAATAAGGTTGCACCACATAAACCATAATTATAACACCATAACAAAGGCACTGAGTATCAGTCTGGCACTGTTCAGGTATTGAGTGCATGGTGGTCTCCAAATCCATGCCATGTGCTGCATTTCTTAGGATAAGGTTTGGGACTGAGAGTGATACAGGCAGCCCATTACAGGTTTTAACATGCTGCACTGTGTTATGACATACCTCTTTAGGCATGCCAGGTGATCACATCAAGGCTGGAAATTACTGCAGTAGAACCACATACTCACTATTTACCACTTGCACAATCTTAACCATGTGCACTGCTGCGCTGTGTTGGAATCTCGAAGCTGTCATGCTAGTGGCACTGTCACTGATTCATGCATTAGCCATGTCCAGTAGCTGATGGTAGTGTACCGGGAAACTGGCTCCAGTGATAGGGTCTGTCACATTCACGGTTGTGAATTCCCATGTGAAGACACAATGCAGCTCCAGATCTAATTTCATTCCCTGTGTATGGTATGTCAGTACAGATGAATTGTTCACTGCATACAGGCAGAACAAGGTTGATGGTCAGCTGCCATGTAAGAGGACTTGAGAAAATATGCATAAACTTGACGCAATATAAACTAAAAAATTCTGGCCTGACTCGCTGTGATTGTGTTTGTCAGTTGGATGATGTGCCTACATTCGTTTGCTGCTGGCATTTGAGTGGTTGCAAGGTATGGTGCATTTGCACACCTGATTCCCAAATCTGCAATAATACCAACAGAGTATTGACATGCCCCAGAAGTCAAAGTGGTTGTAGAATAGTGGTTCTTGAGCTCTTGGCAGTAGCAGTTTCTGTTGCTGTTATCATGACAAGACAATGATCACTGATCTGTTTGGTGAGCACATCAATCTTTGCTGCAAGATTGTCACAGTCTGTGTGCATTATCATTGGTGGTGGTATGCTGCTATATGATGCTGTCACTGCAGTTGTTGGGGCATGCATTATTGCATCTATTATTTTGTCAGTTAAGTCCTCCACTGCACCCACTGCAATGTTGTAAGTTGCAATACTGTAATTGCCTACATTTGCAGAGGTAGTCAGCTACTCTGTAATGCATGTAGGAAGTTGTTGGTATGGTGCCAATGTTCATCTTGCTCCCAAAATGCCTTACACACTGCAATGGTTTCCAGTTGCCGATATCCTCTGGAGTCAAAAGTTGCCTGGTGCACTCCTCTCGGGGTGTAGAAACTCTAAAAATCAGTTTCATCTTCAGTTCCTCATAGGAGTTTGTTGTTGTTGGTGTAGTTATCACTTCTTCAATCTCTGCAGTGTACCAATGGTCTAGTTGAGTCATCATTATTGCAAACTTCGTAGAATCAGTTGTGATACCTACAAAATGGAAACTGGCTTTCACATCAACCACAGTGTGGGTTTATGTGACTACAAAGGTGGTAAATGCATGGCAAGTCCAGAAACTGTTGGTTATGTTACATCTTGTACAGAAGTCATGGTATAAAGCTTGAGTTCTGTCTGTGCTGTATTGCAGACAAGATCAAGTTGGGGTCACAAACTGTTGGGCTGGCTGCCGAATCTGCTAGCCAATGTTGTAAGTTGCAGGTGTTGAGGTCTAGCCTGGCTGGCATACCAAATATAAAGACTTGTACAGGCACAAACAAATACTTCATTGATTAAGCAGTAAATTAACATAGTGAGAGTTAACAGCTTTGGAGGAGTTTTATGCAAGTAGAATCTGCCCTCAAGCAAACATGAAACTGGCTATTTATCCCATAACCAACAAAGTAAGTAACATATTCTCTGAAAAAATAGTGAACCGGTCTAAGAATAATTCCTAAAGAATAAAACAGCACCTCTGGTGGCTGAAGCAAAAAAATGTTTTGATACCTGTAATATAAATAAACACGCACCACACAACATGACATGACACTGCCCAAGGGAGACAGTAACATTGGTCACTAAACTACCTTTTAAAGAAAAATTTGTTTATGATTTTTTTTTTGTCTTACTCCGTGTCCATGAGGGTAATTTCACTTGGGATCTGTGGAAGGTCCATTAGCATTTATGTTTTTGTTTTGTAAATATTTATTGTGTATTCTTGTTCTCTTATGTAATAATATGTCCTGGATGATCTCTTCACTGTTAATCTATTGGAATGAAAAGTCCATATAATCTAAAGCATATCCTTGTATGAGAGTGAAATTTGGATGATAATTAGGTCTGACAGGAATAAAATAGAGGTTTTTAAAATTTGGTTCTACAGAAGAATACTGAATATTAGAATGGCAGATTGAATAACTAATCAGGTACTGGTACTGAATTTAATTTAGAAAAAAGAAACTTATGACACAACAACTTGACTAAAAGAAGGGTTTGGTTGACAGGATACATCCTGTGGCACCAAGGGTTCATCAGTTTGGTAATGGAAGGGAAGTTTGGATGGTAAGAATTGTAGATGGAGATAAAGGCATGCATACAGTAAGCAATTTCAGATGAATATAGGTTGCATAATTATTCAGAAATGAAGAGGTCTGCACAGGATAGGGTAGCATGTAAAGCTGTATTAAACCAGTCTTCAGACTTAAGACCACAAAAACAATAAACAACAAGTGACAGTTCACAAGTTTTCATAGCCCAGTGTTGTAGCTATCTCACAATAGAATTGACTTTTTAGGTTTCATCTCTGTCTTTTGAAGTGTATTTTACTTATCTCAGATTAATAGAATTACCTTGTACTTCTCTGTCATCCCTGAAAGTTTGTATCAACATCAAAAAGCACCCTATACATCATTGTTAAGTTTCTCTGTAGCATTTTTAGCTCAGAAGACATCAGTAATTATTCACTGGAATGTTTGTGTTAAACCTTCAAACTATATAAGAGTTATTGAGGTTAATGTTCCACTCAACCCTGAGTTCTATTTCAATTAGGATCTGTGGAAGGGACATTAAAATGTCAATTCTTTCATAAATATCTACTGAGTATTATTGTTTTCTTGAGAAGTCCCCCCCCCCCCCCCCCCCATCTTTGAAAAAATCCTTGCTATAGGTCTGCACAAAATAGTGTATTTACTGGAAGCTGATGTTTACATGATATTTTTGATTATTTTATCATGTAAAATCTGTTTGGTAGTGTCCACTTGCTTAGCTGAGTGGTAACATGTTTACCTACCAGGCAACAGGTCCGGGTCTGAGTCCCAGCCAAGTTGGATATTTTCTGTGCTCGTGGACTGGCTTTTGCATCGTCCTTCATAATTCCACCATCACTGACACTCAAGGCGCCCAATGTGGCGTCACTTGAAATAAGACTTACAACTCGGCGGCCTTCAGTGCCATGTGGTCATTTCATTTTTCTCAGGTGGTAATGTACTCAGAGGCTTCTATTCACTTTCATAATAATGATGTTTGTTTTCAGTCACAGTTCAGATTTTAGAATTTTCAGTGTGTTGCACGGTTTTTTTTTTTTTTTTTTTTTTTTTTTTTAACTAAACAATAATGAGACGTAATTTATGTAGCTTCTCCCAAGATATTTGGCAGCTGATAATGTCTTCTCATAGAAACTATATTATTGTGAATACAATAGTAGTAGCACTCTGATGAAGCCTTATGTACACCATTTGCCTCAAAACAACATGTTCAGTGCATGCTGAGAGGTCAGATGCCAGTTGCCATGCAGTACTAAGGTAACACCATTGTGTCCTTACAGCCAAACAACAGTCTTCTCTTTCTAATGTCACTGATGGTTGGCCCTGTACTGGTCTTCAGGATACAGTTTTGGTCTCTACAAACTGTCACCACATTCGAGAAACTGTGGAATGATTTACTACTGTGAATTGGGCCACATCAGTTTGTGACAATCCTGTTTCCATTCTTCCTATGGCTCTCCACCACAAAAAGTCTGGTAGGCATCTTCTCAGTGCCATATTGGGATTGTCTGTGACTGTGTATACAGTGATTGTGGATGTGGGGCTGGCAAACACTATCCTTCTTTGACAGGTGTCCTCATGTTATCTCTGGCATGGTTGTCTGTTGACCACACTGCCATCTTCCATGCAAAACAATCATACAGACATCTGTTGATAGTTTCTATCAACATATAATGAATTAGCCACAAGTCAGGGCAATAGTCATTTGTTGCTTTAATTTTGGACACCATTGTATAAATAAATAAATGAGGTGCATAGAAGCCAGTTGATGTAAGTGCAGTTCCTGGTTGCATTAGTTGAGGGAAGCACTGACTTGGATGAGTGCCCTCTGTTGAAGTAACAAGGATTACCAGCACGTGCTTAGAGCTGATGACAGAAATAAGAACCAGTCTAATTGTGACTGTATTAGCATAACTGAAGCTAAGATATATATGTGTTACATGTTGAGACAAAATATTACAACAGCTTAGTTCAATGTATTAGTTTAAAAACATGTTAATAATGATTAGTATATTCCACCAATTACCTGTTAACCACTTCAGTATATATAATGATCTGACAAATTATCATGTTTCATTTTGTGCTGCTTCAGCAGCCATAGACTGTTCTAAACTCTGTTTCTTCATCATTAAAATCCTCATACTTCTAATAGTTTGTATTCAACAATAAATTTACACTAAAGAAACTACCCTTATGCATCATGTTAACACCATCTTTTGTAAAGAATTTTCACTAACTTCATAAACAAGTTTTGGTACTCAAAGTATCTCACTGTAAAAAAAAGCATTAGTTGAAACTGCTTAAGGGGCTCCGGAAAGGCTCAAAATCATGAAAAGTTCAATTTTTACTTTTTTGCATTTTCTGAATCTGCAGACTATTACCTTTTAATAGATATATAATTTATTCAATTCCGAAGACTACAACTATTTTTATTTTTTTTTTGAAATTTGTTCTACATGGGCGTGACCCACTGTGGCGCTGTTAAACTGCTGTCAAATGGTGTTATTATTAACGTCCGTGTTCATCAGGTACATTTTAGTGATATGAGATAAAGTATGTGTTGTGGCTAACCTGTGATGGTTCAATATATATCGCTGGTGTGATTGTCGATTGTTTCATGTTTATTTACTCTGTCGTTATCTCGAAAATATTCGTAATTAATTCTGTTTCTTGAGTCTCTGTTTTGTTGAAGTATAATAATGAGTAAAAGTAAAGTTATTAGAAATCCTCTGAAGGCTTTTAAGAAAAGGAGAAATGTTGTAAAGCCAAAGGTATGTGTTATTATTGTAAACAATAAAGACGATAACCACGTGAGTGAACCTAACCTCTCAAGTACACCTGCTCATAGCAGTCAAAGTGGGAAAGAAAATACTTCACAGAAGAAGCTTCGTTCAATGAGTGAAAACTATGAATGTTTTATGGGCGAATCGGATGTGAATGAAATATTTGATATGTCGGTTCTCAAAGGAATTTTTTCAAACTGTGTAAGATGTATTCATTGTAGTGAAGTTGGTCAGGAACTCTCCATAATAAAGCACGTAGGACTTGCTAGTGAAATACAACTGAAATGTGATAAGTGTTCATACATGACCACCTTTTGGAACAGTGTTGCAGTAACTGCAACTGAAGAAAATGGTAGCAAAATCTATGAACACAACAACGAGCGATGCTTGCTTTAGACAAGAAACGCCTTCAGGCTGCAGACAGGGCTGTAAAGAGTCTAGAAATACAAGCAAGAGTAAACAGGAGGAGGAACAAGAGGAAGCTGGAGGAGGAGTTTGCAGAGGATGAAGATAATCCATCCTATGGACCTGGAATGCACTAAAAAGTTAATCCAATCTTTGTCGCTCGATTCCCAAAACTTTTGTTTTCTCATACTAATTACATGTTTTCTAAGGATCTTCCAAACATATTTGTTTCAAACTTTCAGTAAATGTTACACAGTACCTTCTGCATAATTTAACACAGCCTTTTTCCAAAAAACTGTACATTTTTGAATATATAAATAAAAAATTGCAAAAAAATGTTGTGAATTTTCATTACAATTGAAAAAAAATCATCTTTAATAACTGAACTAAAATTTTGTAAAATCCCTGTGTTAAGTTGTAGCCCATATTCCAATAAATAATCTGTAAAAAGTTCAACTTCCTACCTCAAATACTTTGTGAGGAAAGATGTAATTTATAAGCGTTATTTTAACATTGCAAGTATAGGGCGTTCCGGAGCCCCTTAATATTATTCCCACTAACAGTTACAGAATTCCCAACCAACAGATAAGTTCAAAAGAATGCAGCCAATAGGAGATAATAAAAATTATTTTACCACTGAGCTTATGATAGTGTTTATAGTGGAATACTACATTCTTGTAACCTTTTGGGAAAACTACCCTTGAGGTCTTTTAATATCAGTCAATGACTCAGTGAATATTCCCTGCCACGCTTAAATATATTGCTGTAACACCCATATATAAAAATTGGGATAAGCTAACTGTTCCTACAAAAGGAGGCATGTTTCATCCTTTCCAGCCTATTCAAAAATTTTAAGATCATTAACTTCAATAGATCTTTACTTTTTCTAAACATAATGTATTAACTTTTGCACTGGCTTTTGTAAAAACTTCTCTACAGAGAAGGCTATCTGCAACTTAAGAAATGAAGACCTAGTGCAACAAAAGAAGAAAAAGTATACTATATGATTGCTTGGGTCTTTATAAAAAAAAAAAAAAAAAAAAAAAAAAAAAAAAAAAAATGTAATCTGTGTAAATGACATACCAGTGAAATTAAAGGGCTGTACAAAAACTGAAATATTTGCTGATGAAACAAGCAAACCAATCAAGGACTCAAACTCAACCATACATCCAGATGAAAGCTGAAATAGTTCACAACAAATAGTTACAATCTTGACTTCACAGTGATTTACATTAAGCAATTTCTGACAACCAAAAATGACCTACTGATACCAGAGACAAACATTAATTATGGTCATTCAGTAAATGAAAAGCTGTATGTAAAATTTGTTGAGACAACTTGCCAATATAAAAAACAGTATATATAATGAAGGAAACATGTTGTATTAAGAACTAATGTACCATCATAATTTACACACAATACAAACTACAGGCACATGGAAGGACTAAAATTGCTATTCTAGTTATGGAATAATTAACGATTAAAGTTATGATATTTCAAGTCATCGAGAGACAGCTATTTTTATGTTTTTTAAGTCAGAAATTGTTCATTCTCCTAACAGAAATATGACATGATGATTTTTCAGACAGAATCAGACATGCTCATGTTCTCATTGGTATTGCTTAATAGAACTGTAATTACAACTATATATAAATGTAAAATTTTGCTTGTGCAGAATTTAATTAATTGAATCTAGGCCTTTAATTCAATAAAACTTTTCCCTCTCTTAACCTGAAAATGATAGGATGATTTTACTTTAAGTTAGTGAAATAATATAAGCAAATTAACAAAATACATTGTTGAAAGAGAAAACATATAATTTATAGTCTTAATAGAAACAGATTCTTTCCTGTCTTTGTATGAAATTGTTCACCGTTATTCTATGTAATTTTCTATGTAATTTGGGAAGATGTATGTAAAAACTATAACTGTTAAATGTGCAAAATTCAATATGTAACAATAACAGTACCCTTAATTATTTGAAATCATATAAATAGGGGCGATTTGTACACCACCATAGATCAGTCTTAGGTCAGTTTTAGGTCAGTCTTGGACTGAATTTTGTATGAACAGCATGTAGTCAGACTGTGTACATTTGTTGCCAAACATCTAGTGCATGAAATAAAATTCTTTGTGAACAAGAAGTACTGAAACTCATTTACACCTTTACATGAGACCCATGTGGCGATACAGTAACATCAAGAGGAACCTATGGCAGCATAAAAAATCAGCACCTCATGTTACACAAGATAAATATTTTTTTTTTTTTTTTTTTTTTTTTTTTTTTTTTTTTTTTTTTTTGTGGAGGATATCTTTAATAAGACGTGGTATATTGAACATTGTTTTTCTTGTGTTAAGTAATGATAATCCCAAACTTCACCCAAAACACCATTTTTCCTGTGTTATGTAACAACATGGTGAAAGGAGCTAGGATGTGCATAAAACTGCATCATATGCTAATGATTATTAAGTTTCAGGTGTAATAATTATTTACAATATACTGTGCCATATACCAGTATTGGGACGTGAACTGAAACAAGGACCTGTATGGAAAAAGTGGACATGTGAGTCAATGGATCAACACCAACATCCAGCAGTGTGGATTGTCAGATGAGTATCAAAACATTATTCATGTAAGAGAGTAGTAAAACAGTTAACTGTTAGGAAGTGAAATTGTATGCTAAAGTCAGGCAAAAATAATTGCGTGTGACACACTTTGAAAGTATTATAGGAAAGTTAGTTTTCAGAAGTGCTTTTTTTTCCACCTTGTCAAGTTGTGCAAAATTAGTTAAAATGAGTAGAAGCAATATATTTTCTTTATGTGACCAATACAGAATCACAAGATTGGATCAGCAGCTGCATGCATTGATGCCAAATCTAGAAGCCATGAGAATCATCAAGTAGTATAATTTCATCTTTCCATGAGTTTCAGCAATCAGAAGACATATTAGAAAATTTTGTAAGTTACTAGATAGTAAACAAGATAGTAAACTGTTGGAGCAAAATAAAAAAAAAAATAAAGGGGCACTGAAAATAATTTTAGAGAAATAGACAATATTCTCATAAAAATGCACCAGAAAACAGAATCAATTTGGTAAGATATTAAATAAGGCAAATAGACAAATGAACAGTGTAAATGAAAGAGTAGACAATGTAGAATCTGAAGTGGATTGTTTGAAGAACTTTGCTGTTACTGAATTACAGCCAGTTCACAAACGTGTTGATGTAATCAACAAATAAGTAAAAAGAGCAGAAAACATTGTCATTGACGAAACCAACAGGCGAAAATCAGAGTTTCATAACAAACAAACAAAACTTATATTGAAACTGACAATAATTTCATTGAAGAGAAACTGAAATTAAATTCTATACTTGTTTCAGAGCTAATGTCTTCAGTAAACAGCAAAGTGAATGAAGTATCAAATAATCTTCAAACAGTCAACTCTAAAGTTGTAAATCTAGAGAGTAATATGCTTAATAGCCTATATAATGGTAACAACATGTTTCAAAACAATTGCAGTAACATTATTATGAAAATTTTTCTGGGTGGTTTTAAATTACACCCTGTCAATTACTTGTACCAGTGCAAGGACAGCTTCGCATAGTGTGTGCCAGAACATCTGAAAGTGAAATTTGCTAAATGACTTTTAGATGGAGAAGCTTATCTTGGGCTAACTAACATATTAAACCCAGAAATGACATTTGCAGAGTTTGAAAAATTATTTTTAAATAAATTTTGGTCAGAAAGCAATCAGGCATGAATAAAATCAAAATTTTTGAATGGAAGTAGATTTCGAGAAGGAGATATGATAATGTGAGAATTTTGTGAAAAGCATCTTAGGAATTTAGCACAGTTAGATAAACCACTTGATGAGTTAATCCAAATTGACATGCTGAAGTGGTGTTTACCTGGCCATGTTCAGTGGAGTCTTGTTTATGGACCAGACGACACTATTGAGGAGGTTCTGAAATACATAAATAAATTAGATCATGCTTAGGAGAACAATTTTCATAATGGGGGGTCATCACAACACTACCAGGATAAAAACAACAGGAACAATAATAACAGATACGATGGTAATAGAAGTAATAATAATTTTGGTAACAACTATCACAACCAGAGTAATAACAATAATAGGAATGAGCAGGTCAGAGGTAATCAAAGGAGAAATGGTAACAGATCCTATGAAAGTAATAATCAGGAAGACAGGTAAGCACCTCGCTGTGAGCCTGTCAGTTTGAGGTAAAGAACAGTCACAGAAAACAGGCTAGAGTAGGAGAGGAAGGCAAAATTCAGGTCACAGACACCGCAATAGATACAATAATTACCAGATTAACAGAGTTGATTATGATAAAGCATTTTGGGACTTCATGCTGTTGGAAATGATTGAAGATACTAGTAAAGTAGGAAATAAATTTCATCTTAGTACAGATGAATGGAGTAACTTGTTTGATGAGAGTTGTGTGTTTAGTAATAATAGTATTTATGATGTGCTGATGAGTATGGTTTAGTTAGCTTATTTTGTGATGATGAATTTTCAGTATTGTCTGAAAAAGATGTGGAGTTAAGTAAGGATCATATATCTAAGTCAGATTATGTTTATGTGCCTTCTGACACAAGTTCTAGTACTTTTCATAGCGATTGTTGTTTGAAGATGTGTAGTTGAAGTTGAGATTCATGTTGGTGCAGATGATGTTGCTAGTGAGTATTCTGAGACTATTGATGCCGATGCTAATGATGAATTTCATGATGAATTAGATGGTATGGTTCATGTGGAAGTACTAGACAATGATGCAAGTAATAGAATTGTAGGATATAATGATTTGGAATCAGAGAAACAGGTACTTGAAAATCAGTTGATACCCATTCATGTCACTGAGATATTACATTGTTGCTACAGTAAGGAGGATCAAGATAAGCTAACAAGTGATAAGATACTGAAAGTATTGGAAGAGAATGAGGAGTCTGTAGGAAAATATGATTACTGGGATAGTACTAAACACACACAGTCTACTTGTAAGCTACCTTTAAGTACTTTACAGCCAAAGTTATGAAATGAGGTTGAAGTAAATGCTGATTTAAATTGTAAGGATATTGAGGAGGATTTATTGACAGAGGAGGGTTGAAATAATATGCATGAAATACTCGGTAGTCCTTATATTGAAATATCTATAGGCAACTGGAAGGGAGTTTGTCTATTGGACACTGATAGCCATGTAAGTAGTGTGTCTGTTAAATTAAGAGACAGATTAAAGAACACCAAATAGTACAATGAATTCCACTGGGAAACTTCGTGAATTAATCAGTAGGCAAGCATTAATTTCATTTACTGTCAGTAATGTTGTATTTGAGCAAGGATGTCTGGTAATAACTGACATAAATGAACACAATTTGTTAGGAGTGGATTGGATACTGAAAGTTAGTGCTAGGTTTGACTGGTTAAATGTGAAGTTAAATTTTATTCATCCAAAATCTGGTGTTCCTGGTAAAACTAAATTATGCATATTGTTGGAGGAGAATTGTAGCAATAATTTAAGAGGAGTGGAAGTATGAGGGAGAAGTTCGGGTTGGTTACTCCAAACAACACCCATTTATCAATAGTTCATTTATTCACCTAAACACATGCAAAGCTCACAAAGAACTGAACATGGCAGAACAGCCCAAAAACAAAGCTCAGAGTCCAAAGATGATGCTCAGAGTCCAAACACGAACACATATCGATGCTGGTGTTGACCTCCTCGGCGCCACATAGCCCCCCCCCCCCCCACCCCCACCCCCGCAGTAAGGAGTAATCTTGAGAGGCCAGGGGGGGGGGAGGAGGGTGACTAAGGCGTCAGCAGGGGTGGTCCATGGGAGCCGGGCCACGGTCAGCTCGACAGTGTCATCGGGGAGCTGTGTGGGTAGATGTCGTGAAAGAAGGTTCGGCCACTGAACCTGGAAATCGTTGAAGCGAGCCGGGCTTCGTACTGGGCATGCTGGTCATGTGGCGACAGGTAGACCAGCAGTTTGCGGGTGGAACGGAGCGATGACGACAATGTCTCTGGTGGTCGTGGCGAGCACATGAAGCATGTCCGGATCGACATCAGGCGGGAGAGGAACACATTTCACCAGGTGGCAGGGAATGGTGGAGGTTGTGTCATGAGCACCGGATGAAGATAAACACACGGCGAACAGTGTATTATCACACAGTATTATTGAGATGTCATGGATTATGTCCAGGAGGACAGGCACAAACACCTCGAGTGAGGGTACATTCAAGATGGGGGGCCATGAGAAACGTCGACAGGGCAAGGTAGGCAACGGTGGAGATGTCAAAGGGACCGGCGAAGGGCCCAGCGGCGAGGGCATGAGTGTAGGTAAGCTCGACGTGGGGAACGTGTGGTCACTCGACGGAGTGCATGAGGCCAGAGTAGAGGGCGAGGTCGGAGGAGAGCTCGATGATTGGAGCTGGAAGTCACTCGTTCGAGTGTGTAAGTCCAATGTGGAGGGAGTGGTCAGAGCGTCGTGAGCCATGACAGTGAGTGGCGTGGTCGTGGCCTGAAGGGGGGTAGAAGAAAGCTCGACATGAGCAGGCTTAAGTCTGTTGAAAGGGACTGTAGCAGCTGAATCTTTCATCTGGATGTCATAGGTGTTGGCTGAGCGCCGGAGAACTCGGTACAGGCCGGTATATGGAGATTGGGGGGAGCACGGACAGTGTCATCTCAGAGCATGATGTACTCACAATTGTCCAGGGATTTCGGTACTTGAATCTTAGGGCGGTAATGGCTGGGGGGCGGAGGGATATGGAGGTTGATGAAGTGGCGTTTGATGTGGTCCACGAAGGAAGGTAGGTCAGACTGAGGGGGAGAAGCGGAAGGGTTCACAAGATCACCAGGGAGAACGATGTTCTGGCCGTATACAAACTCGGCTGTTGTGCCTTTGAGGTCTTCCTTATAGATCACATGAATGCCGAGTAGCACAAGGGGAAGGGCCTCCGTTCATAGAGAGTCATGTCATCGAAGAGCTGCCTTGAAAGTGTGGTGCCAGCGCTCGACTAGCCCATTACTTTGCGGGTGATATGCTGTGGTATGGATGCGCCGGATGCCGCAAATGTTACAAATCGACTCAAATTGTCTGCCCTGGTCAGTCGTGATGATAGCTGGACATACTAAACTCGACGAAAGCTCGAGCAACAGTTTCTGCCGTAATATTGGGTAGGGGGCAGCCTCGACCCAGCGAGTTGTTCGGTCGATAGACGAGAGAACAAAACGAAAGCCGTTAGAGTGGGAGAGGGGGCCGACAATGTCAATATGAATATGCTGGAAACGCCCAGGAGGGATCGAAAAGTAGCCAAGGGGGGTGAAGTGTGCTTGTGTTCTTTGCAGCATTGGAATGCGACACAGGAGCGTGCCCATTGCTGGCAGCCCTTGTTGACATTTCTCCACACAAAGCGCTCCACTACGAGGCGGGCGGACGCACGAAAACTGGGGTGGGCTAAATTATGCTATGCGTTGAAGACAGCTCAATGGAGCATGGTTGGGATGAGGGGACGTAATGTGCCCGTACTGTCGTCGCACCAGATCTCACCATAAATGCCAGGGAAGGTGGTGCGGACGAAGTGTAGTGAAGAAGTAGAATCTGAAATCAGGTTTTGTGTTTCCTCGTCGGCGGGTTGGAGGTTAGGCAGTTCAGAGAGGTCTAACAGCGAATGGACGGCGTCGAGTCATGAAAGGAAATCAGCAACTGTATTGTCAGCACCCTTTATGTGTCTGACATCGGTGGTGAACTGAGATATGAAGTCCATGTATCTGAAGCGGCGAGGAGGCAGGTCAGCTGGTGGGTTTGTAATGACCGCAGCCAGGGGTTTGTGGTCTGTTAAAACATAGAAAGGGCATCCCTCAATGTCAGTCTTAAAATGCTTGATCTCTTCATAGACCCCGAGCAACTCCCTGTCAGACGCAGAATATTTCCGTTGTGAGTTGGTGAGCTTGTGCGAGAAGAACTGCAGAGGCGAAGTTTGGCCGTCGATTGTCTGGCTAAGGACAGCGCCAATGGCGTCTGTGGTGATGAAAATCTGTGCATTGGGATGAGGATGCACGATGGTGCAGGCCCCGGCAAGAAGATTTTTGAGGGCAGTGAAAGAGTCAGTCATAGCAGGGCTCCATGGAATGGGCCGAGATCCAGAAGTGTTGGTGCCTGCCAAGGCGTCCGTCAGTGGAGCCTGAATCTCTGCAGCCAGAGGTAGATGTCAGCGGTAATAATTAACCAGCGCTTTGAATGACGAAGGTCTGGGTAGGTTTAGTATTGTTTGTACTTTCTCAGGGGGCGGTGAAATGCCGTCAGCAGGGACCCAAAAACCAAGAAAAGTTACAGCAGGTTGATGTAGCTGCAATTTGTCCTTGTTGGTCTCGATGCCTGCTGCCGCGAGAGTGTTCATAGCAGTTTGCACATGTCGAATGTTTTCCTTGATGGAGGAGCTGAACACAAGAATGTCATCAAGATATGCAAAACAGAATTTTAGGTCGAATAACACTTCATTGATGAAGCGTTGCCAGGTCTGGGTTCCGTTTTTCAGACCAAAGGGCATGAATCGAAACTGAAATAACCCGATCGGAATGGTGATTGCTGTCTTCTCGATGTCTTCAGGTGTAGCCAGCCAGAGCGGCCGTGCGGTTCTAGGCAGTACAGTCTGGAGCCGAGCGACCGCTCCAGTCGCAGGTTCGAATCCTGCCTCGGGCATGGATGTGTGTGATGTCCTTAGGTTAGTTATGTTTAATTAGTTCTAAGTTCTAGGCGACTGATGATCTCAGAAGTTAAGTCGCATAGTGCTCAGAGCCATTTGGACCATTTTTTTGTCTTCAGGTGCCATGGTGATCTGGTGGTAGGCCCATTTGCAATCAGTGACAGAGAACACGGTCGCACCTGCGAGGGAACTGGTAAAGTCAGCAATGTTGCGTATGGGGTAGGTGTCCATAATTGTTCATGCGTTTAGTCAACGGTAGTCTCCACACATGTGCCAGGACCCGTCTTTATGGGTGTCATATGAATGGGCATAGACCAGCTACTGGCAGAGGGTTCAATGACGCCAGAGCTTAGTAGTTCAGTAATCTGATTTTAACGATCGGAGAGGCCCTCTGGACAAAGTCGACGTGGTTTACTGGAGATCAGGGACCTGGCATGAGGCAAAGCTTGTGAAGTGTGCCTTTGGTGACGACGGAAATGTTGCCGGCGGCATGGGAGGCAGTTTGTTTACAGTGTGTGTTGGGCGGGGCAGGCGAGGCGTGGTCGTGGTGTTTGGAGCCACTCGGCAGATCCAATGGGAGCTGAGGTGGTGAAGTGTCCCAAGAGGCAACGTGACAAGATGGCCACCGGCCCGAAGCAGTGGCACCGTGGTCGGGTGAGCTCGGTAGAGCTCGTGAGCCGTTAGTGAGTCCGTTGTCCGAGGGTGTGGCCTGTGGCAGCACGGTCGCAGGCGAAACGCTTGGTGCGAGTGCACTGTTTGTGTTGTCAGTGGCGGTCGTATGGCAGGGCGCAGGAGCCGAAGTTGCATAGTTTGAGGCGCTGTCCGTGAGAGGCAGGGTAGGAGCCATCAGTTGGGGAACATGTGACGCTTGTCACGCATGCGCACTTGTGTCCGGCCGAGTGTCAAACACTGTTGTGTTAGGAAGGTGTGGCCCTGCAGAACTGTCAGTACACGTTATGGCAGTCTTGATAGCACAGTTGCGAGGGGTAGCAGGGGGTAAACACACGGAGGCTTGACTGCTGGGATTGCAAGCAGATTCGACACACTTACTGACCTTGCTTTTTCCTTGCTGTAGTATCTGTAATTCCTTTGCTGTATCGGAGAGCTGGAGCTGTGTTTCGTGGAGCTGGAGGGAGAGATCGAAGTTTTCCTTGCGTAGGTGAGCAACATGTTCAAGCTCAACAAAGCACTTAAGAATGGTTTCTTGTAATGTCGTCGACAGAGACGAGCATGTACGTATGAGATGAGCCGGGACCGATGTGTCACTGGTAGGGGGGGTGCTCGATGGAGCACAGGGGAAGTGAGTGTTGGACGAATGATGAAACATGGTGTTTTGCACTAGGTCCGGTGAAAGTTTGTGGTGTCACACGAAGTCAATGCCTAGTATACATTTGTCAATTGTGCACACTAAAAAAGTCCACTCAAGTTTGCAGTTTGCGGAGAGTGAGACAACGTGGGAAGTTGAACCTGAGCATTGTAGTTTAGTTGAATTCACGGCTAGCAGTGAAGTATGATGAGGGTGGATGTTTGACGACACTAAAGATATAGGCGGCAGTGAAACATCAGCGCCTGTGTCCACTAGGAAAAGGTATCCTGACGAAATGTCTTTAATGTAAAGTCATCCACAATTATCTGGTTGTTCCCGGACAGAATGGAGCACTGGGGGGGGGGGGTTTCTGTCATGTTGTGCGCATGAGGCAGCACCCATACCTACTTGCAATTGGCGTTTGGGAAGCAGCAGGGTGGTCTGTAGTTCCATACCATCTCACCAAACTGTGTGTGGAAGTAACAGTACAGGTAACGGGGTTGCATTTCCTGCGGGAAGTTCATTGCCAGTGCCAGTGGCCGAGGTCCGGTGGCCGCAGCAGGTTCAGTTGCAGGAGGGGGCGTGATCGTGGGCGGAGCCGGTGGCATCCCAGTTGCTTGTTTACTGCTTCCTGGAGCAAGCGGAACGGTGGGCACAGTGCGGCCCTGGCCACATCTGGCCACAGGGCGATAAGCCTGAACCTGAGACTTGTCAGTTAGGCATTGGCTGGCGAAATAGGGCAGTGATGCATTATGTAGCTTGTCAGTAATTGTCATTCTTTGCTCGACAGATTCAGGAGACCTTTGAGCCAGAGCAAAGTGAGTGGATGTGAGGAGATAGTTTATCTGACCAGATGGTGAGGAGAGCTGTTTCAGAGAATAGATCGGCGCTGACCAGGGCACGTAGCCGTCTCCAGAGCTGGGAAGGTTTGTCGTTGCCTAGTTGGTCAACGTGGAGCACTTGCCGTATGAAACTTGGTTGACTCGTCGAGTTTGTAATGATCGAACACTTCGTCCACAATTTTGAACCAGGTTGTTGCTCTGTCGGGATTAAACGGCGGCAGCATCTGTAAGCATTGTAGAATGTTTGGAAGAGCAGGTTAAATTGAGTTCGTTGGGGCACTGCCTGAATCAAGCTGTTGTTGCTGTAGTATTCCAGGAGACTGTGTCTCCAGGGGATGTGGCAACGATGGCTGTTCGGGTGGCAGCGTGAAGGTGACACGTTGTGGTTGGGCGCGATCTGTCGTGATGCAGAAGTCCGACGTGGGTGAGACACTGTAATTTGTTGATTGCGGTTGTGGAAACTCAATATGTTGCAGGTGTGTTTGGATTGACATGTTGCAGAAGACCGACGTGGATGAGGAACCAAGATGTGCCGAGAATGGTAGCGGAAGCTCGACTGGAGCTGGCGCGGAGCTGGCACCGGGGCGACAGGTGAGAAAAAGTTCAAAGTTTGAGGACGCGTGTTAGTCCGCGGAAAGCTCAATGTATCATCAGAGCCAGGGCCACCTGTGTTCCAGGGAGGCTGCGGAGGTGCAGGCTGTCCAGAAGCACACTGTGGGAAATGATGTCAAACGTGGGATGGAATGTGTGAATGTTCACTGTTCATAGTCACTCCACTCAAAACGGTGCATGGATAAGGTGAATGTTGTGGCACAAAACACTGAGGTGTAGCTATGGAATGGAAGTGAAGGTCAGGCACAGATAACAAGTTATTGTTCCTGTTGCAGGCCGAGGTATCGAAGTAGGAAGGCTTGTGCTGATGCTGAACTGAGGCAGGCAGGGGCTTGGTCAGATGCTGAGGAGGTAGACCTGTGAACGAAGCAGTTCCTGCCATGTGGCAGGTATCCACGTGGTACTGCATGGATTGCGGCATGGCAAACCATTGTCCTGGTGGTGGTAGTTTGTCCGATGAAGCATTTGCAGAAATCGGCATTGGTCCCACACTGCACAGAGATTCGTAAAAGGTAACTGCACAGTCGATGAGGGAGGGCACATGTGGTGGTAACAAAGGCGTTTGATAGCCTGAGTCATGCACACTCCTAACCTCACCTATTGTTGCAGGCTCGAAAACGTCCAGCGAAATCAGCAGAATCATCGAGTGAGAGGCATCGTGTTGCAATCCTGGCAGGTGTACATCGCCTGTAACATGATGCATGTCGATCGCAAAATTCGGCGTTAGGTGCTGGGCCGAAGTCATTGTTCAAATGCTGTGTTGATGAAATACATGCGAAAATAACCAACGCGGCAGTCACGGACACAGTAAAACGGTGAAAATGGAAGACGTTACAACTCGGGGTCACCAGTGAGGGAGGAGTCCGGGTTGGTTACACCAAACAACTCCCATTTAGCAGTAGTTCATTTATTCACCTAAACACATACAAGGCTCACAAAGAACATCAACCGTTTCTTTGACACACCAATTACCCATGGAGTTCAAGCTAAGTTTCAGTATTTCAGGTGTATTACTCTATTTTGCACTATGCTTGTGCCTTTACCTATATTTGATTCTGTATATGCTTTGTGTCATGTTTTCTATATTTGTTGTTAGCATTCATCATTTAAACTATGTGATCAAAAGTATCCGGACACCCTAAAAAAATATGTTTTTCATATTAGGTGAGTTGTTCTGCGACCTACTGCCAGGTACTCCATATCAGCGACCTTAGTAGTCATTTGACATTGTGAGAGAGCAGAATGGGGCACCCCTCGGAACTCACAGACTTCGAACATGCTCAGGTGATTGAGTGTCACTTGTGTCATACATCTGTGCAAGAGATTTCCACACTCCTAAACATCCCTAGGTCCTCTGTTTCCAATGCTATAGTGAAGTGGAAATGTGAAGATACACGTACAGCACAAAAGCATACAGGCTGGCCTTGTCTGTTGACTGACAGATACCACCAACAGTAGAAGAGGAATGTAATGTGTAATAGGCAGACATCTATCCAGACCATCACACAGGAATTCCAAATTGCATCAGGATCCACTGCAAATATTATGACAGTTATGTGGGAGGTGAGAAAACTTAGATTCCATAGTCGAACAGCTGCTCATCACACATCATGCCAGTAAATGCCTAACGACACCTTGCTTCATGTAAGGAGCATAAACATTGGACGATTGAACAGTGGAAAAACATTGTGTGGAGTGACAAATCATGGTACACAATGTAGCGACCCGATGGCAGGCTGTGGGTATGGTGAATGCCTGGTGAACATGTGTAGTGCCAACAGTAAAATTCGGAGGCAGTGGTGTTATGGTGTGATCATGTTTTTCATGGAGAGGGTTTGCACCACTTGTTGTTCTGTTCATAATGCACAGCCTATGGCAGAGTGGTTACATGACAATAACATCCCTGTAATGGACTGGCCTGCACAGAGTCCTGGCCTGCACAGAGTCCTGACCTGAATCCTACAGAACACCTTTGGGATGTTTTGGAATGGCACCTTCATGCCAGGCCTCACTTACCGATGTCGATACCTCTCAGTGTAGCACTCCATGAAGAATGGGCTGCCATTCCCCAAAAAACCTTCCAGTACCTGACTGAACATATGCTGTGAGAGTGGAAGCTGTCATCAAGGCTAATGGTGGGCCAACACCATATTGAATTTCAGCATTACCAATGGAGGGCATCATGAACTTGTAAGTAATTTTCAGCCAGGTGTCTGAATACTTTTGATCGCATAGTGTATGTTCTTTTGTACTTTGAAGCTCAACATTGTCATGTCATGATATCAGTGATATATACAGTTTTGTCATTGTGTTTCCTCAACTACCTGTTCAGGATGTTATTGAATAGTTACAGTGCTTTTCCTATTGAATCATTTAAGTGCCAACATATGTACTTATCTTCAAACAACCATCCTTATTAAAATGTGGTATGAAGTAATTAGATAAGGACTGAACATCGCCTACAAAAACATATTCACCACATTTGAACTAATCGATTAAGAACTCTGTTACTTGTTAGTACCTGGCAGATTGGATTATTCAGGTCGGCCATATTATCACAAGTGTAGGCCTTGAACATTTTCAGTTTGGTTTGATGTGTTTCATGCCAAATTATAGTGCCATGTAGTTTTGCTTACTACATCCATTTGATCTCTTTTCAGTTGTGATGTCATGATTTTGGATTTGCTGTATAATTTTAGTTTACTCTTTTCACCATAATTTTTAAATGCCTTTGAGAAAGAATACCTTCTTCATCACCGGGCATGACTATGGTGCTCCAAGGAGACACCACACACCCAAACTGGAAGAGGCCATACATCATCACATTGAAATAATCTGTCAATGAGTACAAGCAATGTCTTTGGTTATCAAAGAGTGGAATTGTAAAACATGTAATGTACTGGTTCATGCCTGATAAATTACTTGTAAAAGTGGTCACATTACCAACATGCTTTCAAATTACTGTAGCATGGAAGTAGCACGTTTCCAGACATGGGTTTCTATTCAAAATATTATCTATGCACTCCCCTCTACAAATCCTAGAAGTTTGTAACAGGAATTTCTGAACATCCTGAAAAGTAATGAAACAAATATCACAGTACAGTAATTGGGGACTTCTCTATCCAATTACACTTAAAAAATAATTTTATTTGTAACAGGAAACAAACAAACACTTTGTGTTGACACTAGGCTTTGTATGAAAGGTGCGATGAGAAGTAAGTTTTCAGTTGACCTGCTGAAACATTGTAGAAAATGCACCTGAAAACTCTTATATGTGTGCATGTGTGTTTTTAAGAACAGAAGACAACAGCTCATTGGCATGAAATTGTGTATGTTTTTGAAGATTTGACAAACACGTTTGGTGTGATACTATGTTATTAAACCACATTTTACATCTTACAAGTTGACACAAGAGTTTCTGTTCTGTTCCACAATAGACTGTTCTGTATTTTTATTATCTTGTGCCACAATGTTGTCAGTAGATACTGTTTGGTCTATTGTGGAGCAATTTTCTGTGTGGCATAGCATTAAGTAGGATGCTCGGAAATTTTATAGTATCCAGAGTCTTCATAAATTTGTACTGAGACACATTTTAATTTTAACATGAGCTGCAATGCAACTATCACTTTTCAGACACTCTGAACAAGACAGCACTTGCAACAGCAGGCAAATGTCAAGTTCTGCATGCTGGTTATTTGAGTGATGGTAAAAATTTGGAAGAGTTGCTACCACACTCTTCCCACTTAATGTGAACAAAAGTAAGAATGCTCTGTTCAATTGGCCACCTGCTGAGCATATAGCACCTAGTGATTTTTTCCTTGCTATAAGAACAAAGCTCATGAAAGTTAACTATTTTGCAGGTTGTTGTAGTGCCTTGAGTAGTGCTAATTATGTGAGTCAGATAATGATTAAAAAACCAATGTCCATAGCAGCTGCTATTCTTAAATTAGTGACATGAACTTTATTACGTGTTACTTACACATACTGCATGCAAGTAGACTAATACCAGTACATGTTGACACTGTTGCTTGCAAAGTGATGGATAAGGTTGAGAAAATGTGAAGCAAGTAGTCACTGGAAATTTGTTTATTGCAGACCTAGATTTCAACCACCATGTGGCTATCATCATAACTAAAAACATGAATACATGCATGCATGAATCAAAAGATATTATATTTGTATAAGCTTTGTGCAAGATTAAAAGATAAAAGTACCACACCAGTAATATGCAATAAAATCGTCATAATTGCTTGTCTATACAAACAGTCCCTTCTAGACAATTCATGTCAGTAGTTCAGCTCACAATCAAACTACTGTTTACAAATATTACACAGCTAACCTCGTTATATGTCATAATGGTCTGCAGAGCATTCTATATACACTGTTTAGATTACAGAATTTACACACAACTCATAAAAACATTGCTTAAAATAGCTAAGATGATATTATTTAAAAGGCAGTTGCTACCTGTCTGGCAGTTGACCTGTGTTGATGTTGCTGTGTGAACTAACAGTAGATTGTGCCTACTGCTCTTTAGAAGCACAAATGACTTCAGTTTAACACTAGAGAGGTAAATCTTAATAAACAAGATATGCTACACTTTGCACTGCATTAATACCAGATTTCCCTTAAGACCATATAATTATTGGTCTGGTTTGCTGCTAAATTGATTAAGCGTTAGAGGATGCTGGCTATTGATGTAGAAAAAAAATTTATATTACTTAATACCAAAGCTGCTCTCATGTATGAACCATGAGATGTACTATTATATTATAGGCCAATACTGACAGGTCAATATGCCTGCTGACATCTACTGTCACTGATCAAGCCCAAAGCAGTTTTTAAAATTTCCTTGTTGCTACCTGCTTGTTGAGCAGAGGGGGTCTTTTAATGAATGAAAACATAACTGGAATGTTGCGTTCACTTTCCATGAGGTGGGTGTCAAAGATAGATTTTTCAGTCACATTCTTTCTATCTGTTTGCTAAATCTAAAATTGAGTCACCATCTAGTTTGTCACACATAACTAGCATTGCATTCGGGACACTCTATCTTACAAACACCCAGTCTATTATAAATATTACCTTTGTTAACACAATTATTAATCCCCTACCCAAGTTATTCTTGATGGCAAAAGCCATGTTTACTTTCCATTTTCTTAAACAGAAGCCATCCTTTCACTGATCTTATCATCTCTTTACAAATGCAATTCCTATTTCTGTCGTTAATTTGTTTAAAACTAATTTTCTTGTTGTCTTTTGTTTTGTATGTTATTTTAAATGTTGTTGGTGTAATGTTGTGGACAGTTATTCTTTTGTGAAATATATTTAATCATGTTCACTTCACATTCATGTACTGCTTTTGAAATTGAAAAGTTTAGTAAATTATTGATGGCAAAATTAAAACAGGAGTTTTTATGCTGATTGGGATGATTTGAGCTTTTTTCGTGGAGCCTGAAAGAATGTTTATCATTCTGAACTTTATTTTGCCATTTAGGCTGTTGATCTTATTAACTACTGTTTTGATGTCATCATTGTTCCTGCTAATTAACAACAAAGTGCCATTAACATATCTGCAATGGTATATCATTTTATTTTACACCTCCAGATTTTCCCAAAAAAATTTGTTCTCCAAATAGCTGATGAAAATGTCAGCCAAAAGTCCTGAAAGTGGTCTTCCCACACTTAACCCATCTTTCTGTAAATATACACTGTAGAGCCAAAGAAACTGTTACACCTGCCCAATGCCGTGTAGGGCCCATGCAAGCACGCAGAAGTGCTGCAACACTCCATGGCATGGACTCAACTAATGTCTGAAGTAGTACTGGGGGGAACTGACACCATGAATCCTGCAGTGCTCTCCATAAATCCATAAGATTATGAGTGGGAGGAGATCTCTTCTGAACAGAATGTTGCAACGCAAACCAGATATACTCAATAATGTGTATGTCTGGGGAGTCTGGTGGGCAGCAGAATTGTTTAAACTCAGAAAAGTGTTCCTGGAGCTGCTCTGTAGCAATTTTGGATGTGTGGGATGTCACATTGTCCTGCTGGAATTGCCCAACTCCATCGGAATGCAGAATGGACATGAATGGAAGCAGATGATCAGACAGGATGACTACGTACATGTCACCTGTCAGAGTCAGATCTAGATATAGCAGGAGTCTCATATCACTCCAACTGCACATGCCTCACACCTTAACAGAGCCTTCAGTAGCTCAGACAGTTCCCTCTGACATGCAGGGACCATGAAGTCATGAGGTTGTCTCCATACACATACACATCCATCCACTCGATACAATTTGAAATGAGACTCGTCCAACCATGCAACATTTATCCAGTCATCAACAGTCCAATAACAGCATTTATGGGCACAGGTGAGGCATAAAGCTCTATGTCATGCAGTCATCAAGGCTACACAAGTGGGCCTTTGGCTCCAGAAGCCTATATCAATTATGTTTGCACACTGACATTTTCTGATGGCCCAGTATTGAAATCTGCTGCAATTTGCAGGAGGGTTGCACTTCTCTCACGTTGAACAATTCTCTTCAATTGCTATTGGTCCTCTTCTTGCAGGATCTTTTTCTGGCCACAGCGATGTCAGAGATTTGATGTTTTCCAGATTCCTGATATTCGTGGCACACTGATGAAATGGTCATACGTGAAAATCCCCACTTCATCGCTACCTTGGAGTTGTTGTGTCTCATCCCTCATGTGCTGAATATAATGGCATTTTCAGCCTCGATTAAATCTTGATAACCTGCCATTGTAGTAGCAGTAACTGATTTAGTGATTGTGGCAGACACTTTTTGTCTTATGACAGCATTGATGACTACAACACCATATTCTGCCTGTTTACATATCCCTGTGTTTGAATATGCATGCCTATACCAGTTTCTTTGATGCTCCAGCATATATTGCCAATGAATTTGAAGTAATTTTATACAAGATTAATGTAAACAAACCTGTATACTCATCAATCTCTTCTTTAGGCAATCTATCATGCTATGTACAAATTTTCTAAACGGTTTCAGTGGTGTCAGATTTGTAGATATCTGCATCAGTCTTAAGCTGCATAATGTACACCATAGAGAGCATAGTACATGGCCATGGAAACAAATTCAAATACTGTTTATGTCCAAACAGAAGAAACAAATAAAAAATTCAAAATAGTGTATTATACTATGAAATAAAATTGTGTAATAGACTGTGACAAGAAGTAGAAGATGTAAATGTTCACCACACCTTCACGCAAAGGCTAAAAAAATGTTAACTAAATAATAGCTACTGCACTGTAAATGAATACTTAAAATAAATATAGATACTAACTCAATGTTCATGTATATTGTAGTATGTAACAATTAATGATGTTATTAGAAAATTAGGACTAGGTATAGGAGCTATAAAAACTGTAATAGCATGTTTATTTTTTAATAAGAAATATTATACAAACATTTGATGACATCCATGCAATGTATATTGTTCAGCGGATGAATAAATCAATCAATCACTCAAACAATGTAAACTGAACTACTGATATGGATAGTCTAGTAATGGCTATTTTTATAGACAAGTGATAATGATGATTTTATGTGCATCTTATCGGTATGTTACTTTATCATCTTCTCCTGCACAAAGTTTATACAACTACGATTTGTTTTATGTATGAATGTGTCTTATTGTAATGTATTCTCATATGTCGTTAACAGTGATGATAGACATGCAGTGGTTGAAATCTATATCTGCAAGAAACAGGTTATTTGATAGTAATTGAAGCACATTTTCTCAAATTTAAATAAACACAGTCACTGAGCACGCCTGTTCCTTATGGAATTGAAGTGATAGATGTTTCACCATCAGATCAGGCCAGATATGTAGCACTAGGTGTATACTCTGGCAGCCACATGGTATTCAACTTATTAAAAAATGAGAGTCCACACTGCATTATAGTGGCCCTGTGAAATTGGCCAAACTCATCATAAAATAGTTCTGCTTAGAAATGCACCTCATTGAGTATAAGAGAAGAAAATGAGTTTTTTTTTAAATACACTTTCTTTTTCCATAATCTTCTGGACAGTAGACCTAATGTATATAATATATTTATTCAACAGAAATCAGATATAAGAATTTTGTGTGAAGTAAATAAATTACCATCATGTAGAGAACTCTTTAATTTTTACACTTACTTTCCAGTATATTTACTCCCAAACATGAAAATCAGTTTCAGCCTAACTGTGAATTTCACATAAACAATGCAAGATTTGAAACTGATAATCATGTAGATTTTGCACACTTGTTTAAAATTCAGAGTAGAGCTTTGCTTTTCTGATACAAATGTCTACAACAAATTCCCATCAAACATGAATTCCTATAAATTCAGAAGATTAGCCACTCCTTCCAACTATTATCTTATTATCTAGATTAAGGAATTGAAATGCTGATGACACTGTACCATATGTCCTTACCACAGATGAACTTCAGCAATGACTGGAATAACTTAATAGATGAGTTTGAATATATGGTGTTTTGTGTGAATATCATCAATCTTCTGACTAGTGTCATGCAGCTCACCATGAATTTCCCTCCTTTGCTAACCTCTTCATCTCAGAGCAGCACTTGCATACTACATCTTCATTTACTGAATGTATCCCAGTCTTTGTCTTTTTCTATAGTTTTTACACTCTACAGCTCCCTCTAGCACCAAAAAAGATATCTGTAATTTCTTAACACATGTGCTATCATCCTGTCCTTTCTTCTTATCAATGTTTTCCACATGTTGCTTTCTTTGGCAGTTCTATGAAGAACCTCCTGATTTTTTACCTTATCAGTCCATCTAATTTTCAACATTCTTCTGAAGCACTGCATCTCAAATGCTTCAATTCTCTTCTGATCTGCATTTTCCACAGTCTAAGTTTCACTGCTATACTATGCTGTACTCCGAAGGTATATTCTCAGAAATTTCTTCCTCAGAGTGTATGTTTCAAACTAGTAGAATTCTTTTGCCCAGGAGTGTCCTCTTTGCCTGTGCTAACTTGTTTTTTATGTCACCTGTCACAGTTTATTTTGCTTCCAAAGTAACAGAAATCCTTAACTTAATCTGCTTTGTGATCATCAGTTTTGATGTTAAGCTTCTGACTATTCTCATTCCTGCCATTTCTCATTACTTTTCTCTTTCTTTGGTTTACTGGCTTACTCTCAATCCACAATATATACACATTGACTGTCTACTCCTTTGAATAGATCTTGAAATTCTTCATTGCTTTTGCTAAGGATAGCAATCCTATCAGTGAATATCACCATTGATATCCTTTCACCCTGAATTTTAATCCCACTCTTGAACTTTACCTTTCTTTCTGTCCATGTTTTCTCAATGTATACATTGGACTGTAGGAATTAAAGACTGCATCCCTGTCTTGCATGCTTTTTAATCCAAGTACTTTGTTCTGGGCCTCCCAGTCTTATTGTTACCTCTTGGTTCTCATACATATTGTACGTACCCATCTTCTCCTATAAGTTAGTGATATTTTTCTCAGCATTTTGAATATCTTGTACCATTTTGGATTGTTGATTGCTTTTTCCAGGTTGACAAATTCTAGGAACACATCTTTTGGTCTTGCTTCCATTACATAATCCAAAGTCAGTATTCCCTCTTTTGTGCCTTTATATTTCCTAAAGCCAATTTGATCATCATGTAACAGATGCTCAATTTTCTTATTGTCTTTGTATGTCTATGAGATCAAATATAAGACTAACATGACAGAATAAGTACATCAAACAGGAAACGATACGAGTTAACAAAGGAAGATAGCTACTTCAACACTGAAGAAGACTATTGGAGTGTTAACCCACACCAACATGATTATCATTAATGTGCCTCATCTTCATGATTTGCCACAGTGGTCATGTGTGAATAAGGAAGTGGAGCAGACCAACAAGGAGTACAAAGCTATCTGTAAGAACTTTAAGAATGTTTCCTTATTTAACACCAGTAGTTGCAGCAGAGAATGGCTTACCAAGCATGGTCAACATTTCAGTAATCTAGGTAAATGTGTTTTAAGTGATACAACTCTCAGAATAGTATTGGATTAGCTAGGTGTGGAAAAAAGACCAATAATGTGTTTGGATTATGTTTCAACTGAGATGACAAAAAACTTGTATGCATAGACCAGGCTGGGTGTTCTAATAACATAAGGACACAACCTGGTCAACTTTCGTGTGGTAACATTAGGTCATGTCAACTAAGAGAATATGCAAAAAAAAAGAAATGCCCAAAATAGAGTTCAAAATATGCTACCTCAATATTCAGGGTATGGCAGATAAAAATTTAATAGTCAACGAATTTTCAAATGAAAACATTGCAGATATTCTATGTTTAAGTGAACGTTGGTGTAAAGAGGATGAGCTTGGGTTCAAAGTATTGGATGATTACATACTACTTAGTTGCTATTGCAGAAAACAGCAATTACATTGTGGGGTAGCAATATATGCAAAAACACCTCTTGCGCCAAACTGTGGCAGGATAGGTCTCAATGCCCTTTGTGATGAAGTGTGTTTTGAAATATCAGGTCTAGTAATTGAGAGCCTTAAGCTAATGGTAGTAGTAGTCACCTAGTGGTGACCCCCATATCTTTCTGGAAAAACTTGAGGACCCCCTAATGTACATATGTATACTAAAATGGAAAAAATACAACATTGTCATTGGAGTACCAATTCAAGTTTTGATGTGCTGCAGGACAGAAAAACTGTGACAGAGCTCAAAAATGTGCTTCGACAGTTTAACCTGTACTATGTTAACTGCAAACCTACCAGAGACTCATCCTGTCTAGACAATATATTTACAAATATTAAGAGAACTTGTATGTCCACTGATGTAATTAGTTCCCCTTACTCAGACCATGATGCAGTATATCTTAGTCTTAATAATATAACTTCAGACTGCACCCAACCAGAATCTAAAATGGTGATTACTAGACCAGTGAGCAGAGAGAGGATGGATAGGTTTAGACATGCCCTCACCTATTTCAGTTGGGACACACATTTTATTCGGCTTCAACACTGTTCTGCTGATATTGTTTTCACCAAGTTCTTCTCCGTATTATTAAATATATTTGAAAATAACATCCCTCTGAAAAAATGTACAGTGAATATTAGTAGTAATTACAAAAAAAGGAAAACAAAGGAATGGTATACTCCACAGTTAGGGCAACTGAAAAATACTGTTATGCTGTATTCTAGTCTGTACAAAACCAGTAAATCAGAACTGTATGCTAAAGCTAAATACAAGTATAGGAAGGCAATAAATGAAGCAAAGAAACCGCATAACATAGTAAACATTGAAAAATAAAATAAACTACATTGCACATATTAAACACAAATAGGAAATTGCCATTACCCCAGAAGAATTTAATAACTATTGTGTTCAGTCCATTGAAGAAATTAGTTGTTCAATAAACAATCCCCCTGAAAATGCACTTAGTATTATGGACAGCTGCTTTGAAGAGCTTCCCCCAAGCGCCTTCACTTTCACAGAAGTGAGCCCAAATAATATACTAAAAATAGTGAAAAATTTCAAACCTTCAGTTAGTGTTGATTACTATGAAATGTAATGTAATTTGTTGAAAGATGTTCTTGACTGTGTGATTTATCCTTTAACTTTTTATGTTAACAAATGTCTAGTCGAAAGTAAGTTCCCTGACATACTAAAAATTTCTAGAGTTGTGTCCATATATAAAAAAGGGGAAAAGATCTGTCCCACTATTACAGACCTATATCCATAACCCCAGTCTTTTTTCAAAAATTTTGAAAACAATTATGTATGAGCAAGTTAGTGTCTACTTGGATAAACTAAATATAATTAGTGATAAACAGTTTGGATTTAGGAAAGGTAAATCCACAATGAATGCAATGGACTCCCTCGTAAAATTAGTCCTAGATGTGTTCGTGGCTAGGGACTATCCCCATGCTACATTCTGTTACCTGAGCAGAGCCTTTGACTGTGTAGAGCATGACACTGTGCTGAAAAAGCTAGTTTGCTATGATTTTGATGACAACAGTATAAATATGTTCAGGTTTGTTTTAGAGAAACGTCAACAAGTTGTGTGCATTGGTAGGGAGAAATCAAATTTGGTTAATGTTAGGTACGGAGTGCCTCAAGGGTCGGTACTTGGACCTTTACTGTTTATATTAATGATTAATGAGATGCCCTCATTCATAAATTCTCACACAATATTGTATGCTGATGACACAACTTTTCTACATGAAAGCTCTGTTCTAGGTACACTGAAAACACTGACTGAAAATACCCTTGCTCAGTCCTCATTATGGTTCAAAGCTAATGGCTTCTTGCTAAATGAAAACAAAACCCAGACACTTTACTTTAGCCTCAAAGAGATTCCTAACTACCAAGGATTAGAAACTGTAAAATTTTTAGGTGTTACTATTGGCAATAAATTGACATGAGAACCACACATTAAAAATATATTGAATAGGCTTTGAAGAGTTATTTATCTAATTAGAAATTTAAAAAGACATGTTCCAATGACTATGTGAGATCAGCATATTTTGCCAAAGCATCATCTCTTATGCAATCTTACTTTGTGGTAGTAGCTGTCATGTAAATGACATTTTACTTTTACAGAAGAAAGTAATAAGAATAGTAATGGATTCTGATAAAACAGAACATTGTAAACCTCTGTTTATTAAATTGCAGTGTCTTACAGTAGTAAACTTATTCATCTACAATGTTTTATTGTACATTAGAAACAATGTCTCTAATTTTGTCTTGAGAAGTGATATTCATAGCCATAATACTAGAAACAGAACATCTGTAGATGTGCCATATCATAGATTATCAAAATTGCAGAACTCCTACCTAGTTCTTGCACTAAAGATGTTTAATAGACTAAGAGCTGACTTTAAAGAACTGCCTGTAAATGTGTTTAAAGCTAAATTATACAAGCTACTAGTGAACAATCTGTTTCACACCACTGATGAATTTTTTGAAGATGAAAATACTGTATTCTAATGTGTACCTATTTTATGTAAACCAATTTACATCGGTATAGTAATTTATGTAGAAATACATGCTCTTGACATTGTCTATTGCTGTAATCAGCCAAATGACAATAAAATTATTATTATTATTATTATTATTATTATGGCTCTGAGCACTATAGGACTCAACTGCTGAGGTCATTAGTCCCCTAGAACTTACAACTAGTTAAACCTAACTAACCTAAGGACATCACACACATCCATGCCCAAGGCAGGATTCGAACCTAACCTATGACCGTAGCGGTCTTGCGGTTCCAGACTGCAGCGCCTTTAACCGCACGGCCACTTCGGCCGGCTATTATTATTATTATTATTATTATTATTATTATTAAAGAAGTCAGAGAACCAGCTAATTACTTTTCATATGCATAGCAGTTGAAGATGTATTACACATTCAGGAAAATTTGAAGTGGGTGATACACCTCAACAATATAAATAGAAACTGAATACACTTACATATGTTGTTTGGATTCTCATTCAAGCTGCTCAACAGTGGTGGCAATGTATAATGACAATATACAGATGCTGCTGATGTATGGAATCATTTTTGTGGGAATTCCACAGTTTAAGAAAATATATTTAACTTACAGAAAATTATTATCAGAATGATAAAGGAAGCTAAGCCTTGTTTGTATATACATGAAAGACTACTCTTTAAAAAGATTGTAACTTAAAAAAAACATCTTCAGATAAACACAACTATAATTTACAATCATATGAAACTATTGAGAATCCTAAGCTCCTCAGATTACTGTGTACTGTATTTAGCCTATGTAAGCTTAAATATTATATAGTAATGTTGTGTATGTCTACTAAGTGCGCAAATTTGGTTTATAGTGGCCACTTCAATTTTATTTCACATCATTTCTCATGAGGTAATGAATGAAAATCATATTTTCCTTTGCATGTTTTCTATATGCTCAAGTAGCCATGTTGCTTCTATTATCAACTATCTACAATCTCTTTCAATTTCTGGAATGTGTCCGTGAATATAATGTAAGGTACTTGAGAGATCAATGAAATAATATTGTCTGTGATTTTTATAATATCAAAATTTTATTTTTGGCTGTTAGATTCTAAAGTACAGTATATGACACATTAAATAATACTGGCAGTGACATAAATGTCATTATATATTTTGCCCAAAAATGACAAGTGATGAGACTGTTACACAAACATCACATGTAATTTTAGTGCAGGTATCCCTCATCTCCCAAATACTTTGTGGATCCAGGCCAAATGTTCATTTTTTTCCATATCTGTGAACAATAATGGTACATGTTTAGGAAAGGATAAATTAGACAAGATAATTAATATAAAAAAAGAGCCATATAATCACAGAACTGGAGCAAATACTATTTCAACATCAACATCTACATCTACTGTTACTTCTATCCTCTGCAAACCACTGTAAAGGACATGACAGAGGGTATGTTCCATTGGACCAGTTATTAGAGCTTTTCCCCATTCCTTTCATTTATAGAAAATGGGAAAAATAACTGTTTCAGTGCCTCAGTGCATGCTTTTGTTAATCTAATCTTGTCCTTGGGATCACTGTAAGCTTTATAAATACAGAGTTGTAGTAGGTTCCTAGAGTCATCATTTAAAGCAGGTTCTTGGAATTTGGAAGTAGATTGTCTGAAGATAATTTACATCATTTTCAAGAGTCTGCCAGTTCAGTTCTTTCAGAATCTCTGTGATGCTTTCCTATGGGTCAAACAAACCTGTGACCATATACAGGGTGTTTCAAAAATGACCGGTATATTTGAAACGGCAATAAAAAATAAACGAGCAGCGATAGAAATACACCATTTGTTGCAATATCCTTGGGACAACAGTACATTTTCAGGCGGACAAACTTTCGAAACTACAGTAGTTACAAATTTCAACAACAGATGGCGCTGCAAGTGATGTGAAAGATATAGAGGACAACGCAGTCTGTGGGTGCGCCATTCTGTACGTCGTCTTTCTGCTGTAAGCGTGTGCTGTTCACAACGTGCAAGTGTGCTGTAGACAACATGGGTTATTCCTTAGAACAGAGGATTTTTCTGGTGTTGGAATTCCACCGCCTAGAACACAGTGTTGTTGCAACAAGACGAAGTTTTCAACGGAGGTTTAATGTAACCAAAGGACCGAAAAGCGATACAATAAAGGATCTGTTTGAAAAATTTCAACGGACTGGGAACGTAACGGATGAATGTACTGGAAAGGTAGGGCGACCGCGTACGGCAACCACAGAGGGCAACGCGCAGCTAGTGCAGCAGGTGATCCAACAGCGGCCTCGGGTTTCCGTTCGCCGTGTTGCAGCTGCTGTCCAAATGAAGCCAACGTCCACGTATCGTCTCATGCGCCAGAGTTTACACCTCTATCCATACAAAATTCAAACGCTGCACGAGAGACATTCGCTAATGATATAGTGCACAGGATTGATGACAGCGATATGCATGTGGGCAGCATTAGGTTTACTGATGAAGCTTATTTTTACCTGGACGGCTTCATCAATAAACAGAACTGGCGCATATGGGGAACCGAAAAGCCCCATGTTGCAGTCCCATCGTCCCTGCATCCTCAAAAAGTACTGGTCTGGGCCACCATTTCTTCGAAAGGAATCATTGGCCCATTTTTCAGATCCGAAACGATTACTGCATCACGCTATCTGGACATTCTTCGTGAATTTATGGCAGTACAAACTGCCTTAGACGACACTGCGAACACCTCGTGGTTTATGCAAGATGGTGCCCGGCCACATCGCACGGCCGACGTCTTTAATTTCCTGAATGAATATTTCGATGATCGTGTGATTGCTTTGGGCTATCCGAAACATACAGGAGGCGGCGTGGATTGGCCTCCCTATTCGCCAGACATGAACCCCTGTGACTTCTTTCTGTGGGGACACTTGAAAGACCAGGTGTACCGCCAGAATCCAGAAACAATTGAACAGCTGAAGCAGTACATCTCATCTGCATGTGAAGCCATTCCGCCAGACACGTTGTCAAAAGTTTCGGGTAATTTCATTCAGAGACTACGCCATATTATTGCTACGCATGGTGGATATGTGGAAAATATCGTACTAAAGAGTTTCCCAGACCGCAGCGCCATCTGTTGTTGAAAATTGTAACTACTGTAATTTCGAAAGTTTGTCTGCCTGAAAATGTACTGTTGTCCCAAGCATATTGCAACAAACGGTGTGTTTATATCGCTGCTCGTTCAGTTTGTATTGCCGTTTCAAATATACCGGTCATTTTTGAAACACCCTGTATATACATTCAGTACTCCCTGTTACCCATATTTGGGATTGGACCCACAAAACTAAGCGATATTTTAAGATGCATCATGCATACACAAGTGATTTGTAAACTTTCTCCTTTGTAGATTAATTGTATTTCCCTAGTATTCTAACAATAAACTGAGGTCTACCACATGTTTTACCCATGGATGAGCCTAAGTGATTATTCACAAAGGTATTTGTATGAACTGACCAATTGAAGTTGCAGCTCATTGAGCTCACAGACAGAGGATACTATGTTTCTTCCTTTCTTTCCGTGTGTGTGTTTGTGTGTGTGTGTGTGTGTGTGTGTGTGTGTGTGTGTGTGTGTGTGTGTGTGTGTGTGTGGGTTTGTGTTTGTGTGTGTGAAGTATACGATTTTACTATCCTGAACATTTAAAGCAAGTTGTCAACCTTTGCACCATTTGAAATCTTATCAAGAACAGAATAATATTTGCACAATGTTTTTCAGATACTACTTTATTGTAGATAACTGTGTCATCTTCAAAAATGTTTGCGGTCACTATTAGTATATTCTGCTAGAACTTTAATACAACTCATGTTCAGGAAAGGCCCCATAACACTTTCCTGTGGCACTTCTACATCTATCAATGACTCCCCAGTTTTGATATCATGTTGCATCCTCCCTACCATGAAATTTTCTGTTGCAAAATAACCTTGATGTTAGCAATAATTTAAAAGCCAGAGCTCATGTTTGCTTCCACAGTGTTTATTTGGTGAATAAGAAACATGTAAAACAATGTACAGGAGGACATATTCATTGATCTCTAAGGTGTTTCTTTAATCTTATGTCTCTCATTGTAAGAAAATCCATTTTAATATAAATTTTTAGCCACATACATTGTTGTTATGAATTAAAAGCACTGTCATAATAACCTACAAATAATCAGAGAGCTGCGCAACTATACAAATTACAGCAAATGACAATGTTCTGATTCCTAATTTTTATGTAAATACAACTTACATCTTAAATATTGATTGATACTAAATATAAATTATAAACTTTATGTGTTTTATCTTCATGTGAAAACTTTACATGAATTATGAAATTGATCAGCAGTTTCATAGACAGCTTTATTGTTAGAGTAGTAGCATATAAAAGTACTACTGAATTTTCTTTGAGAAAACTTGCATATTTCATTATCTTATTTTTCAGTAAGCTCATATGTCACTTAACAGCAATCCAGTTATTTCAGCAGTATACACTTACTAATATACTTTCCTGGTCTAACATATCCCATACTTATTCTCTTCCTTCATCCATCACTACCTTCTCCCCACATTCTCATCTTGTCTCTCCTACCTCCATCATTCGTATCTCTGTCTTACAGATGCAAAATATAAGTGGTAACTTGAAAGGCTAAAGTTATTCTCTTACCCATATCCTCCTGCAGATGACTGGCTGGCAGAGAAGCTTCCAGTGTATGGCCCAATGCCTGCAGAGAAGCTAGCACTTGAGGACTGGCTGTGTGATCCACCATAGCCTCCACCATAGCCTCCACCATACCCACCTCCTGGATAATAACCTCCACCATAGTTGTGATGGGGATAATAGTTATATCTGTGGCCATATCCTTCATCTGGATAGTAGTTATATCTGTGTCCATAACCACCAGATGGATAATAGTTATATCTGTGTCCATAGCCACCTCCGTAGTAGCCATGACCTTCTCCATAGTAACCTCCATAGCCACCTCTCAATGTGCTCCTGCAAGTAGAAAAGAGTCCTCACTGTATGCAATCTGTTTTAAGTTAATTTTCAAGTAAAAATACACTGATTTGAAACTTCTTAACAGCACTGGAAAATAAGTACAGCAACATTAACAATAGCTGAAATAATTTTCTAATTTCTATACCTCCCCCAGATATACACTTATCCAAAGGTACAGCATTAACTCCCAATGACTTTCGAGATCTCAAATTATTCAGCACTGTGTCAAACCGTGGTCCTATTACTGGAGCATCTGTTGCTTCCACGTCGACTTCTTCTCCACTTTTGAGACTTCCAGGAATGTATTAGAAACTTTCTCTCTTCTTCTAATGCTCTGAATGTGTGTCACAAAGTTTGTTTCTTCTGTTTTTGTAGATTTTCCTTTCCTACATCCATGCTGTTCTTCATCTAGGATATTTTGTTTCGCTATGTATTTTATAACTGTTTTCATAGCCTTTTCTGCAGTTTTTGATAAGGTGGTTGCCAATCATTATAGATCTGTAGTTTGCAGGATCCTCTTTGTCACCAACTTTATAAATTGGCACTACTTTATTCTTTTTCAGACAAGTTGAGAACAGCCCTTTCTCGATTAATAAGTTCATGAGGAATGTCAGAGTCTTTGCTAGATGCTGTGAGCAGTGTTTTATTACTTTTGCAGATATTCCATATATTTAAGTGTCCAGAGCGTCTTATGAAGATTTTATGAGGTCACAATTTGATATTTATACCATAATATCTACCTTATCATCTTGTTAAATTTTTTCTTCTTATGTCTGTACATCTTACAGTCATCTTGACTATTACTTCTGGTTCATCTGTGGCATATGCATTTTGTTGTTTCTGGCCAAAGTGTGGTCTTTTTTTATAGCCATTGCTTCAGCTTGTTTGATTACTTTCTAAACAATGTGTACATAATACTAATTTAAAGTGGAAAACACTTCATGTGCTTAAGTTAGTTCATTCCTTTGTGCAGGTAGTCCTCCATTCCAATTTTCTGTTCTATCTGATTCATTCGTGTTTGTATGTAAGTATCCAGAGCGTCTTATGGAGATTTTATGATGTCCCAATTTGATATTTATACCATAATATCTGCCTTATCATCTTGTTAAATTTTTTTTGCTTATGTCTGTACGTCTTACAGTCAGCTTGAGTATTACATATTTGATATGTTTCATAGAAACCTTTTATACCTTTTCTAACATTCATGATCTCTATGGAGACATATTTTTTATCACAAAGTGTCACTATAAAATAATGGGACTGATGCCACAGTGTAAATATGCATGTGCCTTAACATGAATGACCAATAGCTATGAAGCATGTAACCATCTTGTTCAAATGCGGCATTACTGGTGTCTGTGGACAAATCAGTGTGCTCGTGGCTTCTATTTATGAAATAGCTGTTATTTTGTTTTGCCAGAAAAATGATAAGTGTAATAGTATAGGAACAAATTGTTATCAAGTTTCACATGGAATTTCGAAAAACTGCTACTGAAATTATCTTTCACTAAAGTAAGTGTATGGCAAAGACTGTTTATCATTTACGTAAGGTTTTGAGTGCTTCACAGATTTCCAAGACGGAGAGGACATCGAAGATGACTCAAGCTTGGGAAACCTCGAACATTAAAACAGATGAAAATATTGGAAAAGTAGGTAATTTATTTAGTCTGACTGTCAGGTGAGCATCTGATCGATTGCTGAAACTATAGGAATTGACAAAGAGTACATAAGGCAAATTTTGCATAGCAAGTTTAACATGAAAAAAAGTGTTGGCAAAATAAAATTTGTGGAAAAGTTTGTACTGCCACTGTGAATACCATTGAAAATGATCATAATTTCTTGGAAGAGTGATAAGGTGATGAATCTTGGTTTGTCACTTCTGATCCAAAAACTAAGTACCAATCCAAGCACTGAAGGGATCCAATTTCACCAAGAATGAAAAATGCTCAAATGAACAAATAAAGATTCAAAACGATGATGATTAATTATACATATTATGCATTGTGTATCTCCACTGAGTTCTTGAACATCAAACTATTAATCAACATTTCACTGTAATCTAGATATTACCTTCCTCTGTCACACAGTACTTACATCTGCCAACAGATACCTCAGTAATGCAACGTAATTACAATAATTTATGATTAAGAATAATAGCAATGTTCACTTTTTAGCAGTGTCTGATTACTATTGTTAATAGTGGTATTACATCCAGTAATTTCAGTGAGAATAAGGTTTGCAGAATTATAAGAAATGCTTCAGAATCTAAATGTTACTCATTCAAGAAAATAAGTGTTGATTAAAATAATATTCAGATACATTTATTTTTTGCTCTAGAAAACTGTGTGCTGTTAATATTGCATGCTATGAATATTATACACTTCCGGACATAAAAATAGTTATCAGAGGGTTGTGGAATTGTTTTATGAACAGATGATATGAAACTGTTATATAAATGAAACGGTCACCTATATTATCTAATTCCTCACTTCCTGCATGTTAGAAACATCTCATTTTCAGTATGCAGACAGCATACAAAGGATGTTGACCAAATAAAGAACATTATTCAGAATTCCTTCATGAACTAAATCACTTGTAACTACTTTTAATGACTAGTATTTTAATGAAATTCATTAAAAGTGACTTACCCAAGGGCAAAACCAGCAGCTTTACCAAGTAAAAGTCCTTTCCCAAAACCGAGGCCAGCTCCAAGCAAAACGGTTCTTTTGTCCCGTTTTTCCTCTGGGCCAGCTTCTGCTGCTATTTCAAATGAATCTCCTTCTGCAAAAAGAGACAGAAAGAAAAGGAAATTAAATTCTAATGCACATGATATGTAACAACAAAGAAAGGAAAGGCTGTCTCTTAGTTAATGCTATACAAAGATTTTGTATGACATTAGCTGCATTTGGGCCCTGAAATGAATCAGTGGCAACAGCTGAAAATTTGTACCAGACCAGAACTCGAACCCAGATCTCCCATTTAACATGAATGATCACCTTAACTGTCTCAGTCCATCTGACCCAAATTCCCAGCCAGCTACATGCTAGTGGCATAGCGTCATCTGCCCATTAACCCCTCATGCACCATTTCGGATTCTGATATGAGATCAAGCATGGTGTGCATCCAAACTGAAAGAATGGATCTCTGGTATATATACGAGATGACCAAAGATGCCTTCCATTACCACTACATCATACAACACATGCTCTGGCCATATATATATGGTCAGGTATCTTTTAGGTACTTATTTTTCCAAATGTTCTGACCACTAACCAAAACACATACATTATAATCTATTCACAAATACATGTAGTGTACTTCTTAGTTGGGTGGCTCACCCACTATTCTTCAAAGAGGAGCAGAGTATTTATATCGCCATTAGATGCATGGAGGCAAGGGGGCCTGCAGCCCCTCTTATCTCTCAGGGAATGGAAAAAATGTAGTGTTATCAGGCGTTTTTCTTTCATGAATATGATTTAAAAGTTGGTATTATGCAGGTTTTTAACATTTTTGGGACTGGAACTTTTAATGGCTACTTACAAGTCGTTATTCGTCCTCCAAAATATTAAAAGTACTCCATACCTCTGGGTCCAACCACCCTGCCATCCTCCCTCTACAGACATCGTAAGGTCTCCCTTGATACATTACCTCTTTCTTAAATCCGCTTTGCGTTACAAATGTACCAGGGACTATGGAATAGACCACAATTCATTTCCAAAAGCTGACTTTCGAAATATCACATGAGGCTTTTGTAAAGTAAACGACAATTCAGAATATTTGATGTTTTTGTAACGCTGTTATGTAACAAATAGAAACCACGACTTTTAGTACCACCCTTAGGTGTATAAATACGACATTCCTTGTTATTCCATCCTCAGAAAGCGCCAGCATACTATAACAGTACTGGTACCCCAAAATACTACAGTCAGCGAACTTTACTTTCTTAATATCCGCTCACTAAAGTCAATTCTGTCAACTGTTCCACACACAACTGAAAGAAACTAATCCTGTCAAATGCACAGTTCCGTGCATCGTTGCATCTGAGGCTTCGTATGACGAGACCGACTAGTTAAAGAAACAGTTAAAAATAGCACTTCAATCGGCTGGTAAGAAAGAGAAATATCAAAGGTAAATTGGCTCTTATGGAGGAAGCTTTATTCAACAAACAGCTGTATTGGCATCAAAAATACATCACCCTCGTTGTCTCAGGATGGAAGTTCCAACGTTTTGAAATATTGTTATCTCAAAGAAAACTATCTATTGACAGATATCTCGCACAGATTCAGAAAATATTGTGCTTGCGAAACACAACTGGATCTTTATTCAAAGGAAGTAATGAGTGCTGTCCACAACGGATCTCAAGTTGATTACTTATTTCTAGGCTTCCAGAGGTTCTTCTCGGGTGGTTTCTGATCATACTGCGTGCCTGTGGAATATCCTTTTTTGTGCCTTTGGATTCATGATTTCCTGTCATAAAGGTCACAGTTAGCAGTAACTGACGGGAATTGATCTAGTGCAACGTCTCCAAGAAAGTGTTGTGTGCCCTCTGCTGTCCTTAACTGGACGATTTAGCCCTATTCGTAAATTCTGAGCTCGAACTTCACGCCAAGTTGTCATGTACATCTACATCTTCATCTATACTCCGCAAGCCACCCAACGGTGTGTGGCGGAGGGCACTTAACGTGACACTGTCATTACCTCCCTTTCCTGTTCCAGTCGCGTATGGTTCGCGGGAAAAACGACTGGCGGAAAGCCTCCGTGCGCGCTCGAATCTCTCTAATTTTACATTCGTGATCTCCTCAGGAGGTATAAGTAGGGGGAAGCAATATATTCGATACCTCATCCAGAAACGCACCCTGTCGAAACCTGGACAGCAAGCTACACCGCGATGCAGAGCGCCTCTCTTGCAGAGTCTGCCACTTGAGTTTGCTAAACATCTCCGTAACGCTATCACGCTTACCAAATAACCCTGTGACGAAACGCGCCGCTCTTCTTTGGATCTTCTCTATCTCCTCTGTCAACCCGACCTGGTATGGATCCCACACTGATTAACAATACTCAAGAACAGACGAACGAGTGTTTTGTAAGCCACCTCCTTTGTTGATGGACTACATTTTCTAAGAACTCTCCCAATGAATCTCAACCTGGCACCCATCTTACCAACAATTAATTTTATATGATCATTCCACTTCAAATCGTTCCGCACGCATACTCCCAGATATTTTACAGAAGTAACTGCTACCAGTGTTTGTTCCGCTATCATACAATCATACAGTAAAGGATCCTTCTTTCTATGTATTCGCAATACATTACATTTGTCTATGTTAAGGGTCAGTTGCCACTCCCTGCACCAAGTGCCTATAGTGGATAAAATGTAGCACATTATACAAAGGTTTGTAATGAATAAAACAGCTATAATCAAAAGTACCTTGTACACACAACAGTGTCCGTATATGTAGCGCTCACAGATGATTGTTATATCAAAAAAAATTACAATGCCCAATAAATTGCACGGTACCACTTCTGTTTAGGTTGGTTGGACATGTTCTAATCATTGCAGACCCACCTTAGACGGCGTATAAGGTAAAAAAAAAAAAAAAATGTTTCATAACTTTCATTACAGTTTTAAAATGATTTACGCCTCGAATATTGGTAGAAACACTGTGTTTCCAGAGACCGCTCCTCGCAGTGTACCTTACAGAAAAGTTACCTCGTGAGTTAAGAGTTTGCAGTAAACGCCGGCGTTTGAAGCCTACTTTGTCGCCGGCCGGGATGGCCGAGCGGTTCTAGGCGCTACAGTCTGGAACCGCGCAACCGCTACGGTCACAGGTTCGAATCTGCCTCGGGCATGGATGTGTGTGACTTCTTTAGGTTAGTTAGGTTAAAGTAGTTGTAAGTCCTAGGGGACTGATGACCTCAGCAGTTAAGTCCCATAGTGCTCAGAGCCATTTGAACCATTTGAACCTTCTTTGTCGCTTCACAACTTCATGTATTTCCAGAGCAGTTCACTGTATCAAACGCCGGTAATAAAGCAGTTTCATTTGTGCTCGATTTAGACAGCAGTGTATCTGCAGTTCAAGATGGAAATAGTGAAGGATCTTCTACAACACTGTTAAACTATCATCGGAAAGCCTGTAGACCTACAAAGTGAAAGTTTAATTCGCGGTAGCGAGCCCGAGAGCGTCGCTGCCAGAAGGTCCGTCGTAGTCTGTGAGGGTAATGAAAAGCCGAGTAAGACACTAGCCGGCAGCACGGAGAGCCCTCACCTGGTGCCGGCTGGTCCGCAGCGTCGAGGGCCGCGACGGCGGCTGCGACGAGCAGAAGTAGCGCCAGCCGCGCTAGTGGGCTGCCTGCGGCTGCCATGGCGACACGCGGTGGGAGGAAGGCGGTAGTGCTGCGAGCCGCGCCCGCCGCCGCCTTATATACGACGGCGGCGTCCCTCGCGAAACGGCGGGGACGAGCAGGCGAGCCAGCGCCGGCCTAGCTGCGGGCCTTCCCAGAAACCAGCCTCGACTACCGGATGAGCCGCTGGCCGGTCCCAGGTCAGGGCCGTACCGGCTACTCTTCCTCGGGGGACGACACTGTACCACTGTAGACTATGTCCACTCTGGGAGTATGGGCGCGTTAGAAGAATCAGATTGTGCGACAGAAATGAGATATACACTAATTCCAAAAATTAAGTTCCATTAAATTAAATGAGAGCACTTTCACGAAAACGATAATAGGAAGGTAACGGAGCAGTACTTATTGACGAGATAACTGACATGGGGAAAAATATCGCAATACCAAAAAATAATTAATGTGGAGTAAGCTAATTTTGGGAACACATTCGTTCAGGTAATACAGAGGGGTATAAAAAAATGTATCCAGTGTTTAAAAGTCCATAACTGGCAAACTAATTGACGGAGTTGTCTCATCTTTGGTAGTGTAATAGTTTGTAGTTCCGGCAATCGCCACACAAGCGGTGTATTGCGTTGTTTTTTTTTTTTTTTTGTCGGATGACAGTCGCCAGATAGTCAGTGTTTTGTTCTTAGTTGCACCTAGTTACTCGAGTAAACATGGCTGGTGCAAGGCTTACATTCGACGAAAGGAAGTCAGTTTTGAAGTGGTATTTTAAGTACGAAAACATCAATGATGTTCAATGGCAATGGAGAAATGAGTATCAAACAAAATCGTGTTAGGGCGTATCCAGACGAAAACCTACCAGGAAGATGGATAGGCCGTAGAGGTGCTGTGGAGTATCCACCACGTTCCCCCGACCTAACTCCTCTGTGGATGAACTTCGAGAATCCATCGTACATTCATGTGCAAATATCCAACTGAAGGCGTTGCAGTCAGTAGTTCGTGCATCGTTTGTGTGTGGATGTTAATGGTGACATTTTCGAACACCTACAGCGAGATCTTTAAGTTGCACTTTCACCAAAAATGAGACAACTCCGTCAATTGGTTTGCAAGTTATGGACTTTTAAACAGTGGATACATTTTTTGGACCCCACTGTATACATGGCAGCGCACGATAAGTCACCCGATTGAATTTTGATCATACAAGTATACTATTGGGGCAATAGCTTTCGAATTTTGCGCTCAGCTTCGTGCAGTTCATGGAAATTACGCCAGATATCGTTGCGAGTTCATCGCTTCCGTTGTGAGTCCGCCATTTCAGTTTGCCGCGATGGCGGACAAAGGATGGTTGACCGTCGCACAAAAGATGAAGATTGTGTTACTGCTCCCGGCGACGAACAGCGTTACATTGACACAGAGGAGGTTTTGTGCTCATTTTGGCACACGATGGGCTCCCAGCCCACAGACAATACGCTGATTACATAAAAAATTTGAAGGTATTGGATCCGGTTTGAAGTGTCAGCAGCCGTAAGCATGTATCATACATTCGCTGCAAAACATTGAAGCAGTTCGAGTGGCTTTCACTCGTAGACCGAGTAAATCAACAAGAAGAGCCAATGCCGAGTTGGAAATTTCACGCCGATCTGTACACAGAATTATTCAATCCGACCCTCGCTTGTATCCATACGAGATGACTGTGGCGCATAAGCTTACTGCGAGAGATAAGGAGCGGAGACTGCAATTTGCAAGGTATGTAATCGAGCCAGACCAAGAACAGTGCTACACAACACATGGTTTTCTAATGAAGGTTATTTTTAAGTGAACAGTGTTGTGAACAAACAGAACGTTCGATTCTAGGCAGTTGAACCTCCGTGAAAAATCCACACAAAAGTCACCCACAGGGAGAAAGTGTGGATGTGGGTCGCAATGTCAAGCCATGGAATCAATCGGTCCAAGCTCCTTCGATGCTACAGTAACAAGTGAGCACCATTTACACATGCCGCAAAAACAGTTCTTTCCTCAACTCATGGCCTTGTGTCTTCCAATGCAGACACAATGGTCCATGCAGGATGGAGCACGCCCCCATACTGCCAATGTTGTGCTTGATTTCCTCCACAAAAGACTTGGCCTTAGGGTATTGTCAGGAGGAGGAATGTGGCTGCCCCACAGCCCGGACATTAACCCATGTGACTTCTTCCTTTGAGGGTTCCTTAAAGAGAATGTGTACCACAGAAAACCTGCCGCGCCATTTTATTTGTGTCAGAGAGTCATCACAAATGCACATGTGCGACTTGAAGAAATTGTAAACCAAAACGACAGCGTATTGAACATGTGACTCGTTAGGTTGAATTTCCAAGCTGTATTATTTACTTCAACATCAATAAATTACAAATCTTGTCAACAACAAATGTGTTATTTATGAAACAAATCAGATGACTTATCGTGCATCACCCTGTATGTAAGTGATTTATATTGCAAGATAACAGGTTTCTATAAGCGAGAGATAAGCCATTGCAAATGTGAAATGCTGGTACATTAAAAACCAGTGTAACCACTAGAATGTTGAACGCAAGCATGCATTGTGTCGTAATGTGCCGGATATCAGTTTGTGGGATGAAATCCCATGCATGTTGAACTTGATCGGTCAATACAGGGGTGGTTAAAGTTAGCTGTGGATGATGCAGAAGTTGTCGTCCGGTCATGCCTCATGTGTACTCGATTAGAGACAGATCTGGTGATCGAGCAGGCTCAAGCAACATGTCGACAATCTGTAGAGCATGTTGGGTTACAACAGTGGTATCTGAGCGAGCGTTATCCCGCTGGAAAAAAACCTAGAATGCTGTTCATGAATGTCAGCGCAAAAGTCCCACTCATCAAACTGATGTTCAAATTTGCAGTCAGGCTGCCTTGGATAATCGCGAGAGCCCTCCTGCTGTCATGCGAAACCGCACCCCAGATTATAACTCCAGGCGTAGCTTCAGTGTGTCTAGCACACAGACAGTTTGGTTGCACGCCCTCAATTGACCTCCTACTAACCAACACACGAACATCACTGGCACCGAGGCAGAAGCAGCTTTCGTCAGAAAACGCAACAAACACGACAGAAATTCATCCCAATCTCCAGTGAGCTCTCGCTTGGCACCACTGAAGTCGCAAATGGCCATGGTTTCGGGGCAGTGGAATGCACGCTACAGGTCGCATGTCTAGGAGCTATCCTCGAAGTAACCTATTTATAACAGTTCGTTGTGTCACTGTGGTGCCAACTGGTGCTGCAGACGTAGCACGAAGCGCTAGAGCCAAAGGCCAAAACGATGGTCTCCCCTCTTGGTAATGCCATGTGACCGTTCAGAGTCCGATCATTTTTGGTGACTACGTTCCTACGAAGTCTTTCTGTGCTACCGCAGCGCTATTACGTGACCTCGTTCAAACTGAGGGAGGTGTTGATAATGGCTTCTTTGTCGCCTTAATGGAATTCTTAACTTATATCAGCTCACCACGTCCAGTATCAAAAGTAACTGACGCTAACGACTGTTACAGCATGTATTTAAAGCGAACCTGATCTGCATTCTGATAGTGGCGCTACGAACGCCACTACAATGCGACTGGCGCGAAATTTTAAGACATCATCTTTCGGGTGTAGAAACACGCCTAGCAACTTTTCTTTACGTCACTCAACTCCTTCTTGGCGTTGCATTTTTTTCCCTACAGTCTAGATTTTTAAACTGTAAAATCTCTTCCACAATAACCAAACTGTTAATGACGATACTGAATAAATATACATACAGTACATGAGCTGTATGTTGGCTGATCAGCTCCCTGGTTCCTAGACCTTAATCGTTAGAAATCGGAGGGCTTCCGCAAGTAGTCAGTTGTTTTGGCTGCAGCCAACGCTATCTAGCTCACAGTAGGCCTACACCACCCTCTAAGAGCACCACTCTTCCCTACTGTGTGAGGCAGCCATTATCGTTTGCTATGTTATTGTGCCGTACCTCAGTCTGTTTCATATTGCTTCCTTTCATTATAAGAAGCCAGAAGTGTACGTAATGTTGCAGTTATGCTTTTATTAAACATGCCAATACAAAAGACAATGGAAGTTTCTATTACAAAGAACATTTAAGGGATTTCTATCTCTAAGTAGGGCTTTCTACTTCCACAGAAGCGTATGTTGAGGTGCCTGTAATGAGGGGGGGAAGTAGGCGTGGCTTTTGCAGCCACATGTCTCCTCGCATAAACTGTGTGGCGGCCGGTCTTGGTTTTCTGCTATCTGCTACTTCTTCCGGCAAGCAGTCAGCTTACACTTAACACATCGGTTTTAATTTTCTCCAATGCGCTGGAGATGGAAAAAGACTGAAAAATCTTCAATATGTAAAGGTTCTTTTAATATAAAAGCTATTTCACTTTTTTTTTACAGAATTTAAAAACATATAATTCCATTTTCAATTTCAATCCATCAGATCTTAACTTTAACTGGTTTCATGGACAGTGAGGTCTCAGACAGCGGCATTTCGCCGACGCCCTCCCCAACCCCCCCCCCCCCCCCCCCCACTGCCCCATCCACTTTTCAAACGCTTCTTCAGCATTAACACAACAATGTCGCTTCCATTCCTAAATCTGCGCTACACATTTCACCGCCATCAATGATTTCACTGAATGTTAAAATTCAACCTGTTACTGTCACTACTGCCGATTGGGAGGTGCAAGTTTCCATTTTCATTCTACCAAAACTACACTCTGCTAAATGTGATATACATGGACAGACAAACAAATGATTACAATTTCAGAAAAACTGCATGACTTATTCAAGAGCAAGAGCTTCACAAAATGAGCAAGTCAATAACGCGTTGGTCCGCCTTTGGCCCTTACGCAAGCAGTTACTCGGCTCGGCATTGATTGAGTTGTTGGATGTCCTCCTAAAAGATATCGTGCCAAATTCTGTTCAACTGGCGCGTTAGATCTTCAAAATCCCGACCCGGTTGGTAGGCCCTGCCCACAATGCTCCATACGTTCTCAATTGGGATGATACCCTTGCGGCTGGCCGGAGTGGCCGAGCGATTCTAGGCGCTACAGTGTGGAACCGCGTGACCGCTACGGTCGCAGGTTCGAATCCTGCCTCGGGCATGGATGTGTGTGATGTCCTTTGGTTAGTTAGGTTTAAGTAGTTCTAAGTTCTAGGGGACTGATGACCTCAGATGTGAAGTCCCATAGTGCTCGGAGCCATTTGAACCATTTGATACCCTTGCGACCTTACTGGCACGAAGGCAAGCGGTAGAAACTCTCACCGTGGACGGGCTGGCATTATCTTGCTGGAATGTAAGCGCAGGATGGCTTGCCAGGAAGGCAGCAAAACGGAGCGCAGAATATCGTCGACGTACCGAAAGAAATGTCACCCCAAATCCTGCTTGTCGGGACGTATGGTGGACAACATCTAGGTTGGTATCCGACCGCCGTCCGGAACGTCTTTAGACACGTCTGCGGCCTGGGATTGTCGTCAGTGATGGTTTCCGCTTCGAACTGAGACCCTGAACCCCAATGACCACCTAAGACCTGCACGGCGACGCCCTAGACAGGAATTTTTCTGTAATTGTAATCATTTCTTTAAAGTTTCCTGGAGGATTAAAACTGTTGTCGGACTCGCACTCCGGACCTTTGCCTTTCGCGGTCAAGTGCTCTAGCGACTGAGCTATCCAAACATGACTCGTGACCCGTCCTCACAGCTTCAATTCTGCCAGTACCTTGTCTCATTTCTTTGTCTGTACATGAACATCACATCAACCAATTTCCATCGCATTCGGATGATGCCTTCGTGATGCGTAACTGATAACCGAAGCAATAGTAACTTGCCTACGAATCAAAGTAAAAGATAGCTACATTGCTGTGACAACCAGAAACATGATCAATCACCCCTGCCCCCCCCCCCCCCCCCCTCCATTCAAGTGATCTTGGATGAGCCAAACGCTTCGCTAGCAACAATATTGTTATTTTTTTTTTACTAAGTCTACTGAAAATATACATGGCGATCGACGTCTATCGGCGCCCACTTTTCTCTTAGCACCCTAGGCCCGGATTAACCTGATATGTGTGTAAATCTGGCCCTCTCTCAAACAATCAGCTTCCTGGACACGTCTGCTGGAAACATATACAAACTATCTACGCTCATCTCTACATCATGATGTGCCTTACTCGTATGTTCATATTAACATCGTGGCTGTAAATAAATGCTGCCAGTGCTGAAGTGATAACTCGTTTTCACACATTCCATCTTGTGTCTGTAGCATTCGAGCAGTAATATGAACTGATTTACAGTTTTGATATTATTATCAACATAGAGCTGAATCACGTCTTAATGTATGCAGTTAGCGTAGGTGATTCTGTAGATTTACGACAGTGGTGTCCTTTAAATAATTTGTGGTGGTCAGCGTTCTCATATTCCTACGATAAACATGCGATGGTGTGCGCTTGGAAGTTAAATTACTTTGAAAATGTTCTTGTTCCGAGCAAAAAGTGAATAAGCTGCGTGATGTAAAGAAAGAAAGAAATATTAAAAAATTCATTCCCGAAAAACAACTGTGCTGAAAAGTTATGTGAGTTCTTCAGGACCAGCCAACCTACAGCCACCAGAACAACTCGATGATTCATGTGCAGTAAGTCTGGAGCTCTTTTCCTCCGACCATCAACGAAGATGCGTCCTTATATCCATTCACTATTCACTATGTTCCTGCTATTTTAACGGCTACAACATATTCTCGAGATGAATGTGCGACGGTTCTCCAGACGAATGTGCGACGAAAATCATTCTGTAAACTAAAGTAGTAGTCATCTGCCAAGAGTACTTTCCTCCCTTTATTCATGGTCCAGTTTCAAAATCCTGACTCCATAATAAACGAACGTGTTACTGCACTACCTTGAGTGGGTCATACGCAACTGAAGATCACACAAAGGCCTACTGTTCTGATTCTCCGATAAAAAATATGTCAATAAAATACAACTCGATGTAGTTGTAACGTCTGCAGACAAATGTATTTGGGACATCGTTGGAGTTCATCGTGGAGTTAAATCCGGACACCGGTCTTTTGAAACGGCTACTCTTGGTAGATCATCTAATGGCCACCAATGACCGCTTTGTGTCCCTCAACCATCCCCAAAAGCTTGAAATGATAATCTGTTGCACGTCCATCGTCAATGAGACCTCGGTCTTCTTGACTTTTGTCAAGTCGAATGAGGATTTTTCTTTGAAAATCAGAGTCCAACCGCCATTCTGTGGCATTAATTTGTAAATTTCTGCGCTTTCGCTCCAAAGAAATGACAATCACAGTCAACACATAATGAGCCTGATGCATTGGATTTCGGTCTGTATGAACCAACTGCGTATTCCAAACAAAGAGCACTCACTTTCCTGCACATGTAGCACAGTTCCGGTTTGCTGGTGATTGCTAACCTTATATCTTCCAGTTTCCTCTTTCTCAGATTATGTTCATTTCTGGACGCTATCGCATTTGCAGTGCTGTAGTTGAATTGCGTCGAAAGGAACCTTTTTTGTTAGCGCTTAATGTTCACTGTTCATTAAATAAGAGCCATAGCGGATCAAGAACGTGATGACATGGACCGTGACTTAATGATGTTCCTCCTGAAACGACACCTGTCTTCTAATAACGCTGTAACTCTGTTGGTTTTTGCGCCGTGTTTCCACAATATGGTGTGGATAGTGGCTTCCACAAAGCCTTTTCCCAACCGCGGCAGAAGAGTTTCTGTGGAGCTTTCGAGAGACAAGAGCTACAAGTCCTGAGTGTGAAACACAAGTAACTGGGTTTGACAACAGACAGCAACCATTAGTCCACTGATGATTGGAAACTATTGTACCGAAATCAATTAAGATGAATTGAGTGGTGTCTCATAATCGTCAAAAAGAAAGACAGGAGATTAATGAGTTGTCGACGACTAGATAACTGGAGACAGATCTCACATTCGGAGTATATAAATATTTGCGTCTCTAGTCTCTCCTAATCCCTTCATAGAACTCTTTAGTAAGTCCAGAACTATTCCTCTCGCTATTGCTGATTTCTCCCAGACTAGCCAGTTAGATGAGACTTTACGACTCCTGACACGAGTAACAACAAAAAAACAAAAAAAATGGCAGTTAGCCGGCACGGTAGCTCAGCGTGTTCGGTCAGAGGGTTTAACTAGCCTCTGTAATAAAAAAAACTGAGTGAACCGATCAATGAACAGACTGAACGGGTGTCATGAGACGTCCGCCCCGATCATATTAATAGAACAAAATGAGATCAACAAATTAAAAAAAAAAAGCGGTCTAAGGCGCTGCAGTCATGGACTGTGCGGCTGATCCCGGCGGAGGTTCGAGTCCTCCCTCGGGCATTGGTGTGTGTGTCTGTCCTTAGGATAATTTAGGTTAAGCAGTGTGTAAGCTTAGGGACTTATGACCTTAGCAGTTAAGTCCCGTAAGATTTCACAAACATTTGAACATTTTTGAACAAGTTCGAACAAGGATGAGGCAGCAAATCGTCTTCTTTTCAAAGTAATACTCCTAATATTCGTGTTAATTATTTAGAAAAAGCACGGAAACGCTGACTAGACAGAAATTTGAAATAACTCTCCTTAAGTATACAAGCCCAGCGCTTTAACCACTGCGCCACTTTGGTCGATACTAACTTGAGCTGGTTCCATTCTGAGTCCGCCCTCCTGCCCGTCCCCTTACACGTTTACTTCTTCAGCCTCATCCTGCTGACAACATGCGTTTTGTAATACTAGTTTTGGATATGAAGATAACCTATCACCTGCATATGAAAACAATGAGTGATCCATACGGTGTTTTTTCTATCTTCTAATAGTGATCACGTTTTCCAAAAGACATAATTTCTTCAATTATGGATATCTAAATACAGTTAACGCCAAAATGAAAACATTTTTCGTCGAATTCGTTTCATTATCTATAGGTATACCTAACAGTTCGTATTCTGTGTACCATGTGATGTACTCAGCTTTGAAACTTTGACCACAGACAAAACATGTTATAATTACGCATATTTATGTGTTTGCATCTCTTACGGAAAGATATAGCTGTTCGTTCTTTCTGCGCACTATACGAGACTGGAATAATAGAGAATTGTGAAGGTGGTCCGATGAATGTGATTTGCAGAGTATTCATGTAGATGTAGATGTAGATCATGAATCTTGAGTAGGTTGATTAATTATGATGCAGCATTCTTTTTCATGATATAGTAAATGTTCTCGCTGCAAAGTGATTCATTTCATGATCGCTAATTTTTAACTAATCAGCCTTCGGAAATTTGTAAACTGATATTATTAACTGAACCTTAGGACAAATGAAATAGGATAAGTTGATTTCAGTTAATTTATTCGAATGTTAGGGTTACTAATCGAGGCTGTTAACGGCCCAAACGTAGACAAATGTCTTATTACAGAACGATGGTGATGTTTGCTTGCAAAATAATTTGTGTCAAAGGCAAAAGCTACATGCCTATCGCCATGTAACTACCACAAAGGCAGAAATGTTTCCGCGTGATTCACATTTCTCACAAAATTTTCCTGATAAATCCTACTATGCAAGCTATATAAGGATATGCAACTGTCCATATCACAGAGGGACAATCAAAACAAAAAAGTCAAACGAATATAAAATATTCCATCGTGTGGCGCAGCTAACAATAAGGCTTGCTTTCACACAAATAAAATTAAAACTTAATCCTTTATAAGGATAAGGTCTCATGATAGCCACAGGGAAGTGGCAATAACTACACCATTCTACGGATTTTGAATGTACAGACTATTTCACTTGGTTATTTGTGTAGTGAAAAGAATATGGATTGATTATGACAAGACAATGTGAGCTTAAGGAATTCTAAGAGATGAGGCATCTCATTGGGAGACTATGTGAATATTCAATATTTCTCAATCTGTTGTCTCTTGCATATTATTAGTATACTTCTCTGAAGACACTGTCATCAATTGTTGGCAACACACTGATCGATCTTAGCTGAACACATGGATGTTTCTCTGTTCGTAAAGTTTTTGTTCGAAGCCGCGTACTCTTTACCTTGCAGAAGCGCTGTAACAATTATGTTTGAGAAGGTCGCGTGCAGGATCGCAGTTTGGTGGAAAAGGGGGGTGGGGGCTTATGGTGCTCGGTTCCTATTTAAGGTAAGAATATGGGGTAAAATGTCTTTAGTTGAGCACGAACCATCGGCCATTTGTATAGCCAATCGAACATCTGTTTTACTGTAGCTATGTAACACAACATCGAGCAAGGTTTGAACGACGAACTGGAGCTGGCGCCCAGGCGAATTGTGCCAGTCGAGTAATTCCTTTTGAAAAATATGTTAATTTGTCTGAAATTAATGCTCAGCTCATGACACAATTTGTGTGTGGACCGTTCGGATTTTACGCGCAAATACGGGCAAAAAACGCTTTTTGCTGGGGCGTTTTTGAAGCGAGTCACCTCTATACTTAAATTTGTATGAAATATTTAGAAAAGAACATAGTCATAAACTGTAACATAAAAGGAATTTTTAGTCCTCACAGCTCGTGATTAATCAGATGTGAAGATGATCAATAAATTGATCAAAACTTGTTATCAAGTGTGAATAATTGCAACTGAAAGTATTATGGTAAGCATAGGCTGACTCTTAAATAGAAGATAGCAGCAACCAGCCACTTTTTACAATGCTATTTACTTCTTTAAACAGCGACATTTCCGGTTTCGAACCAGCGCTATTTAAATAAATAAATATCATTGTAAAGAAATGGCTGGTTGCTCTTATCACCTAAGTAAGAGTCAACCTATATTCTGTACACAGCCACCGCTCAGAATGGCCGTTTTCGACAAAATAACATTATGTTAAATATTTTAAAAAGCAATGGTACAGTCGCAGCTCCTCTCTTTGCAATATGTCATTCATTATTGTAAATATATTAAAGAACGACCTGTGCCACAATAATCAATTGTGTTTCAGCTGCTTGTTTCATAGTCAAATTGAAATGTCAAAGAAACTTACTTGGTGTGCAGACTCACAAAAAACGCACATTAGAAAGAAGAAAACGCACATCAGAAAGAAGTAGAAATGTTGAAGGTGTAGTGCTGTATGTTGACACCTTTTGTGAAACAACAGTTGTAATATTTTCTTCCACTTATTTTATTTTCCCTGATAGCACATCAGTTCGATTACTAAAATAGGTAGTACGTGTTTGCCTTTTTTGTAGAAACAAGGTATACAATATGCTTAAACATTTTCTCTTTGTTTTAATGAATACTTACGCAGATAATACAACCTTGCTCGCGAAAGCTTTGCCAGCCCTTGTTACTCTATAGTAGGCTGAAAGAGTTCGAACCTACGAAAAAATGTTAAAAATTATTAAATTATCTCTCAACCTACTTGTGACATGGTATTATAAAGGTAGAAAAATAATAACTGTAACAGAAACGAGGGGGAAAGAATGCTTAAACGCAATGGAAAAGAGTTCTGACGGATTTTGAAAATATAAAATTGAGGCGACGGCCTATATTCTTGGGTATTTTTGGCGACTATTGTTATGTGGACATAATTCCGAGATCCACGAAACGCTTTGTGCCTGACGTTTTTCTCCCAATGCATGTTTAAGTTTGAAACTGCTATTTGAATCTTTATAGCTTCTGATATCAATTCCAGCATTAGCAGACGAAATGTTAGGCGCAGAAAAATGCGTTGGGCCACGACCTAATACCCGTATAACACAAATCACAAAGGCTGCGCCGGCCGGTGTGGCCGTGCGGTTAAAGGCGCTTCAGTCTGGAACCGCGTGACCGCTACGGTCGCAGGTTCGAATCCTGCCTCGGGCATGGATGTGTGTGATGTCCTTAGGTTAGTTAGGTTTAATTAGTTCTAAATTCTAGGCGACTGCTGACCTCAGAAGTTGAGTCGCATAGTGCTCAGAGCCATTTGAACAAAGGCTGCAAACACCGACCATCAAAGCCAGCAAAGTGCGACAACTCTTAATTCACTGTAGCTCTTTGTGACGATGGTGCTCCACATCCAGTCACTCTTTCTTACTGGCTTCAGATACCGCATAACCTATCTGGAGTACTTCCTGTTCAAATTGCACCTCGTTATTCTAGATAAAACAGTTGTAGTCCTGACTGTAAGGCCTCCGAGAAAACAATATGTACGATTTCCCGTTTTGACGTCCACGTAGTACATGGGAAGTTACTTGTAGGCCACGTCAGTGATCTGTTGTATACTGTCTCCGTAGTAGTGGCACGCTACAGCTAAGCGTAAGGCCTTCAAAGGCTGCAACAGATATAAATGATTCAGCAGCCAGGACACCCCATGGCCAAGATCGTTCACGACGACACCGTCTGCAGAAAAGTGGACACAAACAGGTCTAACACAAGCTGCCACGAATAACTTTCAACGCTTTTTCACGCTGCACCAGCGGAGTCATAGGGGTTGAACCTGAAAACTTAATGACGTAACTTTCCGCCAGATTTTCCAGTAGAGCAAAACGAAAACACGAGCTTGGTCTTCTTTTCCTAAATAGTCTTTTATGTACTGCTATGTAATATTCAGGACCTCACAATTCGTTAACAAAAGTAACGAAATTCTTAAAAAGGAAGCGCCGGCCGGAGTGGCCAAGCGGTTCTAGGCGCTACAGTCTGGAACCGCGCGACCGCTACGTTCGCAGTTTCGAATCTTACCTCGGGCATGGATGTGTGTGATGTCCTTAGGTTAGTTAGGTTTAAGTAGTTCTATGTTCTAGGGGACTGATGACCTCAGAAGTTAAGTCCCATAGTGCTCAGAGCCATTTGAACCAATTTTAAAAAGGAAGCAACTCATTCTTTTATGAGATTATTCTATTTGCCTGATGATATTTGTACACTGGGTGTAAATTTTAAGTTGACAAACCAGACTAACTCGAAAAATAAGCTTCACACGAAAAAATGTCTAGGATACAAAGTTGATTATTTTCGAGGGGGACATCTGCTGGTGCTAAAATTAGCCCGCCATCCCCCAGCCCCCTGGGGGTAGGGCGGGAGGCAAATTTAAAATTTCAAACGGGAACCCCTATTTTTTATTGTAGACTTAGATTCTACATAAAAAAAACTACGTACATTTTGCCTTAAACATTTGTTTTGATTCTTGGTAGTTGGCACATAATTCAAGAAAATCCTTTTTCTCATTTTTGCGTGGAAAATGGTTACGGATAAATAAAAAAATACTTATTTACTTGGTAAATTTTGATTCGCTAAAACTAGAGTTTTACAAATGCTGACCCAAACAAAACTTACCCAAATCTGAGGAAAAAATTATACGTGGGTCAACATTTGTAAAACTCTAATTCCTCTCACTCAAACCCGACCCTACAGAAAGAGAGGGAGAGTTTTAGTTTTAGCGAATCAAAATTTACGAAGTAAATAAGTAATTTTCATTTATCCATAACCATTTTCCACGCAAAAATGAGAACATGGATTTTATTGGATTACAGTGCCAGCTACCAAGAATTAAAACAACTGGTTGAGACAAAATGTACGTAGGTTTTCATGTAGAATCTGATTCTGCAATAAAAAATGGGATTCCTGTTTGAAATTTTAAAGATGTCTCCCGCCCCACCCCCATGGGGCTGGGGTGGCGGGATAATTTTAGCACAAGCAGATGTCCCCCTCGAAAATAATCAACTTTGGATTCTACACATTTTTTCGTGTGAAGCTTATTTTTCGAGTTATTCTGGTTTGTCAACGTAAAATTTACACCCTGTATACGTATTGTTACTATAGGCGAAACGGGGTAACATTTGAAGAATGAAATCTAGTAGCAACTCTATGTTGGGAGACCCAGAACAAATTAAAAATTTCTTCGGGCAGCTAACGTTTGTCGTTGAAATGAAAGTCTTTCGAATACATTAAACGATTACTACAAAAGGTGTCTAATAATCTCAATATTTAAATTTGATGCACTTGATTTCTTCAGTTACTTGTTTTAATCCGTTGTTTCAGGTTTGAATCGTATCCATTCTCTGTCACGTTCTAGTAAACACAATTACACGTAGAGAATACGTCTCGTAAGCATGACATGTGATTTGGCAAAAGTAGACACACTCCAGTAAATGTCAAGCGAGTCGTCGACCTTATTCTGTTTCGTATTCATAAACTGATAAACACTCTAGGATTACTCAGTAATAATAAAGCAGTGTTGCCCCACCAAGAAACAATAACGGGGTCCTAATTTTCGAGTTCCGACCCAGAGCACCGCGAGGAATTGCTCTTGTTTTAAAACAAAACGCAGGAAGCAATAATCATCTCCTCCTTATTCCCAATTTGAATTGTTCATTTCGATCAGCAACAGCTGGAATTTTGCTGAAGAGTGGTTAGTATGCATTAAGCATTCAAGAAAATATCGATGTTTCTGTACTGAAATATCTTCTCACATTACTAACGATGGCATCTTTTAGAAACGCTCCTTCATATCCTTGAAACTGAAAGCAGTATCGTGCCAATGTCGAATCCGAGGAACCATTGTTCTGTATTCGGTGTCACGGACGGCACGCAGCCATTTGCAAGAAAACAACGGCTAACCACACACGATATCATCGCTGAAGACGCCACTGTAACATTAACACTCTTCGACGGGTTTATTTCTCTTTTACAAAGATTTTTTTTATTCTGTTAGGGCTCTAGAAAGAAGATTGTTCAACGTTCAGATAGCAAATATTTCGGTACTTCTTACCGTATTACAAATCAAAATCAAATTCGACATTGATCACATATTCAATCTTTTGTATGCTGGTGGGTCGAGTAAAAGTAACTTAAAAATGTCGTTCACGTGAGAAAAACAGAAGTAAATTACAGCATTAATCTCAAATTCAAAGTAATATGTTATGTATGGTACTTACCCTTTTTGAAAATTGATATATGTCCCTTTACAACGAACTACGAACTGCCGAATGGCATATAGAAGCTATAATTACATATTGTTTGAAATTTCGCACCGGTGTACTTGAAAGGCTGCTGTCAAGATTGTATTACTACTAATTAACCTGACAGACGAATTAATCATAGCAGCACGTTCGTTAAATTCCGCTTCTGCGTTCGAATCGTCTCCCGCGTTAGTGACTTTACGAAGCAGTCTTTGAAGACGTACAATGCGGTAGGTGACATCCAAAGGAGAACGTCTTTAAAACGTAGTTCACATACCTGGCATGTTTTATTACATTTTTGTTCTTACTTTTTCCTCTCCACGACATAAGTCAAAAACTAAAGTCACGAAGGGGGCAATAAGAAACAGGTAACAAGGAGAAGGCTGTAGCAGGAATATTAGGAGAGTCCAAATCGGTGAACTGTCCTGTACTTTCTCATTACTTCCTCCTTCCACTTACCAGGGAATATACCTTTAGTGGCTATTGCCACTTTTCCTGTTCAGCTGGAAATGTTTTGAATTCAGTGAGAAGGTATTGCAGGCGAAATGGTTATTTTGCAGAGCTCCCAGAAGCACAACGAGACTTGCGTTCAGGTGCAACTGGATTCAAATTCCCGCCTGACCATTCAGATTTAGGCTTACCGTGGTTCGCTTAAATCGCAGGACGAATGGTTCAATGGAACCTTTGAAAGAGGTGGGGCCCATTTATATCCCCATCCTTTCCCTTTGCTAGATTTATGGTCCGTTCTTAACGAAAAGGTCGTCGACAGAGCCCTAACCATAATCTTCACCCGATTCTTCCAGGGTTGCACGTCAAGGATGAATCCGTTCACTGAAAAATCGCCATATTTAGTGCAGTGAACTAAAAGAAGACTACGTTGAAAAATCAAAAAAATCTTATTAGAATAGTCTTTCACTGACACGCATTTCACTTTGCCCTTAAACACGTCTCCAATAGAACTAATGGCACCACAGAATGCGATGTTTCCCTCACTAACAGGGTCTATGACATCACTCTACGACACATTGTACAGTGCTTGGAATTCATCCCAGGAAAAGTTTGGTGATGCCAATCGGGATGCCACCACCTCACTGGAGCGGTTTGCTTACAGTTTTTCTTTGCTGTTACCAATTAGAAAACTGTTCTGGACTACCTGACGGAGAGATTTCTTTTAACAAAGTACAAATTCTACTGGAGAAGCACAATCAAAGTTAATTTCATAAAACTTAATTTGAAAATATTGTTCAGACAAATGATGAGAATCAGACATGTTGCACAGACGTAGTGGTAAAGCGAGGTAAACAGCCCCTATGGGCTATCAGTTTCAGGGTTGTTCGCTTGAAGATTTTTGTTTCTTAATGTGCCATATGGCTTGTGTTCAGGAACATCAACGCCTTTGCCTTTAGAAATTTTTGTACATTTTGCTTCAAAGTGTCTTTCTGCCTGTGAAAGTTATTGTCGTTCGCAGTCAGTCTATCAAAGTTTTGCTTGTTTACTTCGTCAGCCTGGCATGTACAGTTGACTGTTTAAGAAACTAGCACCACCTGTTTTAAATATACAGCTCTTCAGGTTACATCACCGCGGAGACGCAATAATGGAACAACGTTTTCAAAAATATCTTCCCTTAGCAGCGAGAAAGCAGCTTCATTGTGTGAAAAGAAAGGATATACACAGTTATGAAGTAGATTCTATCAGGATTCGCCGTTCATAGCTCGGGGACTCGTTTATAAATGACAATACCCAGAGGAACAGGCGATGTGTAATACTCAAGACGGGCACGTTCCAACGGGAACCGTTGGCGAAGACCCGCGGTTGCCGGAAGAGCCCTGGAGCGGAGAGTGGCACTCTGAGACGACAAAGAAGCTAGATCCTGTGCCATTGTCCGGCAACAGGACCGAAAAACAGTGTGCATGGCCCTCTGCAGGCAGACGCCCGGTGGCCACCTTCATGCTTTAACGTCCTGCGATTTCACGGCGGCGAGGAGGAATAAAGGAGGGACTCCGCAACACTCGGCCAAAACATGGGCAGCGGCCTCCCCGCAGAACAGTTAGCGCGGGGGCGATGTGCCTTGTGCCTCGTCGACAGTAAATGGGATTCACACATCCATATCGTTGTTCTCTTAACTGGAGGACATTGATCGATTCATACGTTCTATAAAGTTTTCATTCATTTCATTGATGTAGTTATAAATACATGACGGAAAAAATCACAGCGTCAAGAACGACTTGTACACCATAAACGAAAGTTGGTAGGCGTCTTTCTACAGCTGAAAGATGATATCCGTTCAAATTCCGCGCCAGTCGCATGAGAATGGCGTTAGTAGCGCCACTATGAGGATGCAAATCAGGTTTGCTTTAAATACATCTACATCTACATCTACATGATTACTCTGCAATTCACATGTAAGTGCTTGGCAGAGAGTTCATCGAACCACAATCATACTATCTCTCTACCATTCCACTCCCGAACAGCGCGCGGGAAAAACGAACACGTAAACCTTTCTGTTCGAGCTCTGATTTCTCTTATTTTATTTTGATGATCATTCCTACCTATGTAGGTTGGGCTCAACAAAATATTTTCGCATTCGGATGAGAAAGTTGGTGACTGAAATTTCGTAAATAGATCTCGCCGCGACGAAAAACGTCTTTGCTTTAATGACTTCCATCCCAACTCGCGTATCATATCTGCCATACTCTCTCCCCTATTACGTGATAATACAAAACGAGCTGCCCTTTTTTGCACCCTTTCGATGTCCTCCGTCAATCCCACCTGGTAAGGATCCCACACCGCGCAGCAATATTCTAACAGAGGACAAACGAGTGTAGTGTAAGCTGTCTCTTTAGTGGACTTGTTGCATCTTCTAAGTGTCCTGCCAATGAAACGCAACCTTTGGCTCGCCTTCCCCACAATATTATCTACGTGGTCTTTCCAACTGAAGTTGTTCGTAATTTTAACACCCAGGTACTTGGTTGAATTGACAGCCTTGAGAATTGTACTATTTATCGAGTAATCGAATTCCAACGGATTTCTTTTGGAACTCATGTGGATCACCTCTCACTTTTCGTTATTTAGCGTCAACTGCCACCTGCCACACCATACAGCAACCTTTTATAAAAACGCTTTGCAACTGATGCTGGTTTTCGGATGACCTTACTAGTCAGTAAATTACAGCATCATCTGCGAACAACCTAAGAGAACTGCTCAGATTGTCACCCAGGTCATTTATATAGATCAGGAACAGCAGAGGTACCAGGACGCTTCCCTGGGGAACACCTGTTATCACTTCAATTTTACTTGATGATTTGCCGTCTATTACTACGAACTGCGACCTTCCTGACAGGAAATCACGAATCCAGTCGCACAACTGAGACGATACCCCATAGACCCGCAGCTTGATTAGAAGTCGCTTATGAGGAACGGTGTCAAAAGCTTTCCGTAAATCTAGAAATACGGAATCAACTTGAGATCCCCTGTCGATAGCGGCCATTACTTCGTGCGAATAAAGAGCTAGCTGCGTTGCACAAGAACGATGTTTTCTGAAACCATGCTGATTACGTATCAATAGATCGTTCCCTTCGTGGTGATTCATAATGTTTGAATACAATATATGCTCCAAAACCCTACTGCAAACCGACGTCAATGATATAGGTCTGTAGTTCGATGGATTACTCCTACTACCCTTCTTAAACACTGGTGCGACCTGCGCAATTTTCCAATCTGTAGGTACAGATCTATCGGTGAGCGAGCGGTTGTATATGATTGCTAAGTAGGGATCTATTGTATCAGCGTAATCTGAAAGGAACCTAATCGGTATACAATCTGGACCTGAAGACTTGCCCGTATCAAGCGATTTGAGTTGTTTCGCAACCCCTAAGGTATCTACTTCTAAGAAACTCATGCTAGCAGCTGTTCGTGTTTCAAATTCTGGAATATTCGATTCGTCTTCCCTGGTGAAGGAATTTTGGAAAACTACGTTCAATAACTCCGCTTTAGCGGCACAGTCGTCGGTAACAGTACTGCAGTGTGGGATCCGTACCAGATAGGGTTGATAGAAGATATAGAGAAGATCCAACGGAGAGCAGCGCGCTTCGTTACAGGGTCATTTAGTAATCGCGAAAGCGTTACGGAGATGATAGATAAACTCCAGTGGAAGACTCTGCAGGAGAGACGCTCAGTAGCTCGGTACGGGCTTTTGTCAAAGTTTCGAGAACATACCTTCAACGAAGAGTCAAGCAGTATATTGCTCCCTCCTACGTATATCTCGCGAAGAGACCATGAGGATAAAATCAGAGAGATTAGAGCCCACACAGAGGCATACCGACAATCCTTCTTTCCACGAACAATACGAGAATGGAATAGAAGGGAGAACCGATAGAGGTACTCAAGGTACCCTCCGCCACACACCGTCAGGTGGCTTGCGGAGTATGGATGTAGATGTAGATGTAGAACAGTACCATCGGCACTGCGCAGCGAAGGTATTGACTGCGTCTTGCCGCTTGTATACTTTACATACGACCAGAATTTCTTCGGATTTTCTACCAAATTTCGAGATAATGTTTCGTTGTGGAACCTATTAAAGGCATCTCGCATTGAAGTCCGTGCCACGCTGTAACGGTCGTGACCGTTAGCTATTTTTGAGACTGGACGTGGTGAGTTGACGTTACTTAAGAATACCTTTAAAGAGACAAAGATGCCGTTATCAACACATCACTGAGTTTGAACGAGATCGTGTAATAGGGCTATGAGAAGCTGGATGTTCCTTCTGCGATACTGCAGAAATACCTGGCAGAAATGTATCCACTGTATGTGATCGCTGCCAGCGACGGTCACGAGAAAGTACGGCCGCAGGAAGACCTGCCTCCGGACGACCAAGTGGCACTATCGCACTACCGAGAGGGAAGACCATCGCGTTCGGCGTTTGGCTCTGGAACTTCATACTGCGTCTGCAGCAGCAATCTGAACAGCAGTTGGCACAACAGTGACACAGCCAGCTGTTACAGATCGGTTACTTCAAGGACAGCTCCGAGACAGACGCCCTGTAGCATGCATTCCACTGATTCACCGTCATTTGCGACTTCAGAAGTGTCAGGTGAGGCCTCATTGGGTGGCAGAATAGAGGTCTGAGTGATTTCTGATGAAAGCTGGACCTGCCTCGTTGCCAGTGATAGCCGAGTGCTGGTTAGAACGAGACCATTTCAGGCCCTCTATGCGTGTTAGGCACACTGGACCTACTCGTGAAGTTATAGTCTGGAGTGCGATTTCGTACGACAGCAGATTCTCACGTGATTCTCCGATGCGTTCTGACTGCAAATTTGTACGTCAATCTGGTGATTAGATCTGTTGTACTGTTGTCCGTGAACAATATTCCAGAAGTGGCAGGGCTCTGCTTCTCTTGCGATGTCTGGCATTCAAGGTAGAGGAAAGACAGACTGCATCGATCGACTAAAATAGTTTTACGATCGGCGTGGAAACAAGCTGAATAATAAGATAGCTCACATTCCAGTAATTACTCTTCCGAAACTGTTCGCGTTCATCGCAGTTTGTTGTCTGTGAGGAGGAAGCAGATTGTAGCGTAAGATATTGTGCAGATGCTTAAAACGCAAGATTTTGTAATAGGATTATGCCACCAGCCACTTGTGACGAGATTTGTATCATACCCATTAAAGGAGCGCTGTTTGAGAAATGATCGTCGAACTACGTACTTCATCACTTCACAACGCAAATTCTCACAGACGAGTTTTTAGCCTCCGTGAGGATAAGATTGTTCAGTATTTATGTGCTTAATTTATACAGGGAAATGGCAACTAATTTTATTGACCGAGTGGAGGTGGACGTTTATATTGTGTGGCTTGGTTTTCTGCTGCTAATACTTTTCCGTCTACGTTTCTTTGCCAGGTATACTTTGAAAACTTGAAGGGCATTGTTACATCTCAAACGATCTTAGCTCGAATAAAAGACCGAATGTTCATAAAATGTGAGTTATCAGAATTCTAATACTTTTAGTGGATTAGAAATGTAGTTAGGTTTACCCTTTACTGTATGTCACGATTCATATTCTAGTTGAAAGAATTGATTGTGTTCAGCAGTAAACAATCTGAGGTTTGGTTGGAACCCGAATACTTTACTGAGGTTGAACCGGATGCTTCTATCGCATTACACCTACTACATAACTGAGAATGGCTAGTCCAGCAACTAGCAACCTTCTATCGTTTTACACAAAATTCAGATCTCGATGCCACATGGGATTAAGACAGAATGGGAAGACACTTGGCATTTTATTGTAAAGCTGCACCATCAGTTTTTACTGTGCAACTCTTCTCCATAAACCACTTGAGGATGAGCTGACTACTAATGAACTCAATAAATCTGAAAATATAATGCCATGAAAAATGTTGTCGCTCCTTCCCACGGTCAAATAACAGCAACAACTACCACCCAATCAGTTCGCTGCGTTTAAACTCTTTAGCAGCATACAGAGGAGCAGAGAAAAGAAAGTGATGTGACTTTTCAGGATAACCAATTGGCTGCAGGGAAAGAACAGAAAACGAGTAGTAAAAATGTGAGAGAATTATGTTCTCATTTTGAGGTTAGCACGTGCACTCTGAAGTGGAAAGACGTGTCTGGAATCTTGAAACCAACGCCCATTTAAAAAAAAATAATAATAAGTGTGGGAGTACGAGAGTAATGCTTAATCCCTGAATCGTTTAGTTCGAATGCTGAAGAGTCAACACAGACCAACTAGCACCAAAAATACAAATTGGCTGAGAAGAAATACAGCATGTAGCCACAGTTATTGGGACACCTTTAACTGTCGTTCAGTGACGATTGCCATTTAACTAAAAAGCTTTTAGGACCTCAGTTTGCTACTACTTTATTGTTTAACATTAAGGGATGCCATCATACCACGTTCTGACACATGAAAGGCTAATTTAGTTACCATTCTTAAAGATCATTCCTGAGCGAGTGAGGTGGCGCAGTGGTTAGAACACAGGACTCGCATTCGGGAGGACGAAGATTCAATCCCCCGTCCGGCCGTCTGATTTAGGTTTTCTGTGATTTCCCTAAATCGCTTCAGGCAAATGCCGGGAAGATTCCTTTAAAAGGACGTGGCCGACTTCCTTCCCTGTCCTTCCCAACCCGTCCAACCCAATGATCATTACAAAGATTTTCAATGGATCGAGGCCGGAGCTAGTCCAGCAAATGTAACAGATTTGCTTGAAACCATCATGCAGCTGTTCCTTGTTCGGAGGCAAGACTACAAACAGATACAGTAATGATCCGATTTTAAACTGTTCGTACATAGTCAGCCGCAGGCTATTATTATCTTGTTTTCATCACGCTATTTTTTCATTTTGCCATTGATGAAAACTAACAATTCGATCTGAGTGCCACTTCATGTACCGTGACATAAGAACTTCTTCTATACGTCCAGACAATGACTAGGTTGTTTGCTTCACTTAAGCCGACACCACATAATCGTTCTCTTGATCGGTAGCTGCTCGGGTCTTGAAACCCGAGTTCTGTCACCTACTGACTTCTCGTTCTGCCACTGTTCTCTTTACCCAAGTTGCACCGTAAGACTTCTGTAATAGCTGAGGAAAACTGGTCCGTACGGTATATTTTGGATTTCGCCGATCAGTTTAATTGGTCTACCAGAGCCACAAATGGGTTCTCATGACATTTATTTCTCAAAAGTTTCGTTGCTGCTCATTATTAGTGCGTTCTTTAAGGTGCTTTTCTATTTGAGCGCAGCACTAAAGAAGACAAGAAAGAGAAAACTACTAATTTAATTTTTTGAGTTCGTTCATTAATATCTTGAGCATACGGAAAATACGCAGTATTTGGTAGACTACCCAAAACTTTAAATCATAGCTTCACTAAACAGTAGGCATTTGGGAAAGTATATGATGTAAATCTCTCCCATTCATAGCCCATTTTCTTCCTCTGTCCCTGCTAATCCACTACGTGTCCCACCTTACGAGTCGTAACGATACCAACCACGATTACAGCATTCGCTGAATCCTGTAATCAGCTAATCAGAACCATTTGTTCCCTTTCTGTTTCCTTCTGTACTCTTCTGCTAGCAACCCCCTAAACAGTTCCTATTTGCAGTTCCGTACGTGAGGCTAGTTTACCTCTAAGGTTTGTCACAAAGTAAGGTGTCAGCGCAAGATTACTTTAGAGAAGTTTCTTGTTGAATGATATTTTTGTTGTCATTGCATTGATTTCCATAGTTTTATATATTCCTAACACATTAGTCATCACTGAGTCTTCCACCTCTGCATGTAATTTCGCAAGGAGAAGAAGTCCTAGCATCTGGCTTCTACCTTAATGATGCCGAACTGCTGTAAAACAGTACCACGTACGTTAAGTGAAGTAGCTGGGAGTTATGAACCGCAATAAACCTAAGAAGCTGTGCAACTTGAGCCGGTAGAAAGTTGGAGCAAAAATACAAAATTTACTATGAAATCTATAGTGTTATAAATATTTCCGGTAACTATATAACATAAATGATTAATTGTTAGGTCAACATTTTTATTTCAATGTTTCAATGTATTTACAATAATTACGTTTCGACATCCATAGATACACTACTGGCCATTAAAATTGCTACACCACGAAAATGACGTGCTACAGACGCGAAAATTAACCGACAGGAAGAAGGTGCTGTGATATGCAAATAATTAGCTTTTCAGAGCATTCGCACAAGGTTGGCGCCGGTAGCGACACCTACAACGTGCTGACATGAGGAAAGTTTCCAACCGATTTCTCATGCACAAACAGCAGTTGACCGTCGTTGCCTCGGGAAACGTTGTTGTGATGCCTCGTCTAAGGAGGAGAAATGCGTACCATCACGTTTCAGACATTGATAAAGGTCGGATTGCAGCCTATCTAGATTTCGGTTTATCGTATCGCGACATTGCTGCTCGCGTTGGTCGAGATCCAATGACTGTTAGCAGAATATGGAATCGGTGGGTTCAGGAGGGTAATACGGAACGCCGTGCTGGATCCCAATGGCCTCGTATCACTAGCAGTCGAGATGACAGGTATCTTAAGCGCATGGCTGTAACGGATCGTGCAGCCACGTCTCGATCCCTGAGTCAACAGATGGGGACGTTTGCAAGACAACAACCATCTGCACGAACAGTTCGACAACGTTTGCATCAGCATAGACCATCATCTCGGAGACCTTGGCTGCAGTTACCCTCGATACTGCATCACAGACAGGAACACCTGCGATAGTGTACTCAACGACGGACCTGGGTGCACGAATGGCAAAATGTCATTTTTTTTTTTTTTCGGATGAATCAAGGTTCTGTTTACAGCATCATGATGGTCGCATCCGTGTTTGGCGACATCGCGGTGAACGCACATTGGAAGCGTGTTTTCGTCATCGCCATACTGGCGTATCACCCGGCGTGCTGGTATGGGGTGTCATTGGTTACACGTCTGGGTCACCTCTTGTTCGCATTGATGACACTTTGAACAGTGGACGTTACATTTCAGATGTGTTACGACCCGTGGCTCTGCCCTTCATTCAATCCCTGCGAAACCCTACATTTCAGCAGGATAATGCACGACCGCATGTTGCAGGTCCTGTACGGGCCTTTCTGGATACAGAAAATGTTCGACTGCTGCCCTGGCCAGCACATTCTCCAGATCTCTCACCAATTGAAAACGTCTGGTCAATGGGGCCGAGCAACTGGCTCGTCACAATACGCCAGTCACTACTCTTGATGAACTGTGGCATCGTATTGAAGCTGCATGGGCAGCTGTATCAGTACACGCCATCCAAGCTCTGTTTGACCCAATGCCCAGGCGTATTAAGGCTGTTATTACGGCCAGAGGTGGTTGTTCTGGATACTGATTTCTCAGGATCTGTGCACCCAAATTGCATGAAAATGTAATCACATGTCAGTTCTAGTATAATATATTTGTCCAATGAATACCCGTTTATCAGCTGCATTTCTTCTTGGTGTAACAATTTTAATGGCCAGTAGTGTATTATAAAGATGTATCTACGTGTGTGTGTGTGTGTGTGTGTGTTTCACGTTCCGATTTCAACCAAGCCTGATACACATATCCCTCATTGTCCGGCAACAATCGATGTGTGAGAACCCCGTCCCTATCATAGTTCAGGAAGTATGACTTCATAAATAACAAGATGCGTAAAAAACTGTCGCATCATGCATGACGTGTAAGCGTATTACTTCTGTGCTACGAGCTCTATTCGTAATGAATTTCGCAGACAGTATACACGTATACCGCTAATTGCACCTGCAAAATTATAGCATTATACTACTCATAGCTCAGGAGATACGTCATAAACTCTGAGATGCGTGAAAAACTGCCGCGTCATGCTTGAAGCTTTAACGGATTTATTATTTGCTACCAAGACACTCCTACAGTACAGTCAACCTAGGGTATCCCTGACACCCGGAGACGCTATTAACAGCTTTCAGTTACGAAGCTCAAAGGCTGTAGGCGAAAACAATAGCCGTCTGTAGAGCTATGAAGAGGCGTAGCCACAGAGACGTTCACAAAATCGCGTTTTAGACACATGAAGCAGCTGCGCCCAGCGTTCAGAAATATTGCGTTCCTTAATTTTGATACTACACTTATACATGTGAGCATTATGGAGATTTCTTTTACGACTGTTTCATATTTTCAAAGGTGTTGTCACGAATACACGGGAATGAAATTTTTTACATAGTACACTAAAAACGTAGTTCGTTTTTTGTTTTCGTTTCTAATAGAAAATTGGCAAAATGAATATTCGAGCAATTGCGGTATTGCCAGCTAATATGCAAAAGAAGTACTTGTTTCTTTGTTTCGAGCGGAGCTAACAGCGCTGTATCGTCTTTCTCTCTTGAGACATCTCCGCAGTGCCAGTTACCGAAATCTGTAAACTGACAGCCAGCGATCCCGGGAACATGGCAGCAACACTGCGAAGATAGCTCCATTTTTTGTGGTGATGAAAAGAAATTGAAACGATAACCAGTGTGACTAAATTTTGCCACAGATAAGAAAAAGTTATTATCTCGTTGTCGAAGTATACAGCTAATTGTACCGTTCATTAATGCAAGGATATCAGTCATTGTTATCATCAAGAAGTTAGTGAAGTAGAATGATTTTTCACTTTGTAGAGGTTTGTGTTCTGAGTTGAAACATCTTCGCACGTCAAAACTGTTGCTGACAGGAGCTCGAACCTGGGACTTTTGCCCCTCGCGTGCAAGAATTTAGGAGATGAGCTACTGGCAAAACTAATGCTGTGACAGAGAGTCGTGAGTCCTGCTTGGATAGTTCAGTCAGCAGGGCACTTGTCCACAAAAGGGCAAGGTTCCATGTTCGAGTCGTGGTCGGCACAGCGTTTTAATCTCCCAGGAAGTTTCAAGTTCATAAACAGCGTTTAGAGAAGAACTGATTGAAAGGAATATTGGAAACTGTGTATTTTATTTAAAGTTAACGTCATTTATTTACGACTCAAAGCTGGAAGCTACTGGCAGTTGATTACAATAAAAGTGATTTACTCGAAAATTAACAGAGCTCATTATAATCAGAGATTCTAACTTGAGTTTATATTAACTACGAGCGGCAATTGTTTGCCTCACGAATCAGAGAATAGTTTATAGCAAAGAATCAGTATTTCTGCAGAGCCTTCTGTCTTCTGCATTGCGCTAGTAATACGAACGAGAGAAACTGCAAAGAAAATTAATTGTATTTGCTAAACAATCTGTATTAAGTTACTATAAAAGAGTTATATTTCATTATCCTTTTTTTTTTGCATCAGAAAAATGATTTACAAGTTGTTCACGGTCATCAAATCTTCGGATATTGGATTATGCAAGTAAAACAAATGCAGATATAAAAGTAACAATATTACAACAAGCCATTAGTACATCAAGAACTCATTGCATGGGAGTCACGGTCACTAACTTCTCGTGTTGCGTTTGATTGTAACAGTACAAATCGGAAACGCGAACCGGATGCTGTCTTAGGCGGCAGCATTCCTCCATATTCAAGGACGGCCAGAATCCTCATCCACAGAGGTACGCAAAGCTTCCACATGCTTTTGGACACTTCTACGGCACACCTGTTAACCTTGTAGGTCTGTCGCACACAAGACGAGGAGTAATGAAGAGACAAGTCATCTCTGAAGTAGGCAAGTACGTGAATTCCTAGCCTCTTTGTCATTCTTGATTTAAATCTGAAGCTTAACATATGATACATTGTTCTCCGTTAATAGACCGTTACTCTGAAAAATTGAGGATGTATGTTATGAAATCGTAAATGAAACTAAAATTGCATCAACCGATAGAAAAGTCCGAAAGTGTCCGAATGTGACTAACAGTGCTATGATCAAATGATGATGGTTTTAGACTAGAGTAGCAATCCCAACAGCACGAAACCGTAATAACAACTTCAGGTACCTGGAGCCCTTCTCTCACACGATATCGTGCAAACAATATTATAGTAATTTCGAGCGTATCCAGACAAAGTTCGAACAGACTCCTAGGACACACAAGCATTCAGGTAATCAAATTCACACACCTCAGCCAACGGTACAAGATGTTATAGAAATTTACTAAGCGGTACGCGCTGCAGTACTTGGAGGAATTTTGTTGTCATGACCACCGCAGACGATGTAAATTCTGCACTGCGTTTCAATGAAAAGACCTGTTTTTCTGATCAATTAATATTTCTGGAGAACCGACACGTCATCGTTTTTGCAAAATATGTTCTCGTAAGTAGTGTGGAAATCATACTTCGTCCGTTGAACTCAAAGAAAGACACTACAAACGGTGGTGTTGTGATCTCTCCGGTGTGCTCTGCTTGACTGATTAACGGTATGCTTCCGGGTGCTGCCGGCCCGTGTGGCCGTGCGGTTCTAGGCACTTCAGTCTGGAACCGCGTGACCGCTACGGTCGCAGGTTCGAATCCTGCCTCGGGCATGGATGTGTGTGATGTCCTTAGGTTAGTTAGGTTTAAGTAGTTCTAAGTTCTAGGGCACTGATGGAAATGGAAATGAGCGTTTGGCGTCATTGGCCGGGAGGCCCCTCGCGGGGCAGGTCCGGCCGCCATATCGCAGGTCTTATTACATTCGGCGCCACATTGGGCGACCTGCACGCCGGATGGGGATGAAATGATGATGAACACAACACAACACCCAGTCCCTGAGCGGAGAAAATCTCCGACCCAGCCGGGAATCGAACCCGGGCCCAGAGGACGGCAATCCGTCACGCTGACCACTCAGCTACTGGGGCGGACAGGGCACTGATGACCACAGATGTTAAGTCCCATAGTGCTCAGAGCCATTTGAGCCATTTTGAACTTCCGGGTGCTCTGTCGAGTTGTTGTTGTTTCCATTGTAGACCCTATTATCGACAACCAACACTGCCGTCGTAGTCAGGTGCTACGAGTTTTTCTGTTATGTGCACTCACTGCCTAGACTCCAACCACACGGTGAACTATTGTTCCTCCTGCGCCGCTGTTTATAGCTGAGTTCCGTTCCCGACGCCCACTACGCCCTTTGACGCTCTTTTGTTTTTCAGAACCCATATTGATAATTCGGGGAACTTGAACTGTCTTTTGTTTTCCGGATCTGGTGGATGTGGTGGCCGGCGAGATCTTAAAGAGTTGAATGCAGGACCGCAAGCCTGGTTGGAGTCCAGGCAACGAGTACACGTAGCAGAAAACCTCGAAGCACCTGACGACGACAACATGGTCGGTTGTTGAAAAATAGTGCATTAAATGGAAACAACTCGACAAAACACCAAGAAGCACGACATTAATCGTGTTATTTTTGGGACAACTGGAAGAGAGGTTAACACCCAGCTCAATAAATTTATGGCATCATTCAGGCTTGAAAAACACAACAAATAACTCGTAAAAACACAGTTATAAAAGACACAGTTAATAATACAGTTCATAATACGTGACATGGAGAATGGACTCACCATCCAAACAGCCAACAAAAATTCTGAGGTTTCATAAAATACCTGACCAGAAAAGCGAAGTACCAGAAGACATGGTCGGATGCCAACTTAACTTCGTATATGACCACATCCAATTACCACAAAGGCAGATCGCCGTATTGTGCAAGAAGCACACTGTAACCATTTCACATCTGCAGCCTGGACCACTGCTCTGACACTAGCAGCTGTCAGACTGTCCACTACGCACGCTGCCGTTAACACAATAGAAATGGCTGCGTTTGGTGTGGTGCCGTGTCGAGGAAGATGGACCGCTGATGAATTATATCACACTGTGTAAATCACAGCCACGTACGGCTATTTTCCCCAAGTATGGCGGCGACCTGGGGAGAGGTCACATTCTTCCATTGTTTTGGAGAGCCATACCGTTGGCACTCCTCGCATCATTGTGTAGGGAGCCATCGGATATGACTTCAGGTCATGGCTGGTAGTGACCGAGGGATCTGACGGCACAACGGTACTTCACGGACATGTATATCCCCATCTCATATATCTCGTATGATAGTATCACAGTGCCATTTTTCAACAGGATAATACCTTTCCACACGTGCCACGTGTCTCTATGAACTGCCTCCGCGACCTTAAGGTACTCCCATGCCAGCAAGATCCTCACACTTGTCCACGATCTGACGTGTGGGATCAGCTCTGAGGTCAACTCTGTCCCAATACGAATATCCAGGACATCAAGGATCATCTGCAACAGCTGTGAGCTAGTTTGCTGAAGGGGAGGATACGCCGGATTTATGACACCCTTCCCAAAAGAATCAGTGCACGCATTGAGGCCAGACAGGGTGCAACGTCGCACTGATGAGTGGAGTCATACTGCAAAGTTCTTTGAATCGAGTTTGTGATCACTGGAATAACATCACATATCCTCTAAACATGTGAGGTTTCGTTTAGTTTTCTCCTCTCTTTCTGGGTACTTAGCTCCTTTTGTCAGGCAGTCTATTTTAAAAGCCCTGTAGAGGTACAAGCGCTAGTTGAAACCGTCATAAATAAATTGAGTGAAAAGGTTGAAAATTTATGTGAAAGACGGCAATGACATTCCGTAAAAAATTATCCTTCCGTATGTTAAAGATGCAATTATATATTCGTCTATAGTTCATATAACGCTGAATCCACTTTGAAAGGCCGGCCTGGGTGGCCGAGCGGTTCTAGGCGCTACAGTCTGGAACCGCGCGACCGCTACGGTCGCAGGTTCGAATCCTGCCTCGGGCATGGATGTTTTGTGATGTCCTTAGGTTAGTTAGGTTTAAACAGTTTTAAGTTCTAGGGCACTGATGACCTTAGAAGTTAAGTCCCATAGTGCTCAGAGCCATTTGACCCTTTTGAAAGTTTCAGTTAGTTATAGACAGCAATAAAATTGTTACGAGAACACAAGTAATCACAACATCTATAACTGCCACATGCACTGGAAATATTCAGTAGCGATAATAAGTATATGTTAATGTACAAGAACAATCGATCCTTTAATGTTTTAGTGTTATCCTAATATAAAAGTGCCAGATGAAAACTACTTCACTAACTTTGTGGCTCAGTGGCTACGTAGGAAAGAAGGTTGATTAGGGTTTCACGTCCCGTAAAAATCACGGAAACCCAAATGTGAATGGCCGGATGCAGACTTGAACCGTCACGCTCCCGAATGAGTATGCCGTGTGCTAACCGTTGCGCCTCCTCGCTCGGTCACTAGTAAGTCCCAGAGTACAGACACGAAGTGTGGGATTCGATCCCTGATAAGCACTAGAATTTTTATCTGCCTATCTGTTCCTCTGGCAATATTTTTTAATGTGAAGAGCGTTGACTTGTATCGCGGTCTGGAGTCCACATTAAATTGAATGTCCCGCTGTAACTCGATGGGTGTATGAGTTCAAAGGTAAGTAGAAGAAAGGGCATACAATCCCCTAAAGAGCCATGCCTAGCGCTCAAAATAACCGTGAGGTTAGTGAAAGCTTTACCCGTTAATTATCTGTTATATTACATTAAAACTGATGAATATCAGATCCCACGCTCTTTTTCTTTAATATCTTTGGACAGTAATGCAACACACAGAATTCTTTGATAGTCGTACCAAATATGTCAAGTTCATCTTCAAAAGTTTCTGAGCATGAAAATGGAAGTTTTCTGTATGTTATATATGGGTCATAATTGTTCAGCTTTATTAATAATCTGCTTTAACAGTAAACATCGGCATTTTTCTTTCGAATTGTGTAGACAGTAACTGAAGCGTATGAATTTCTAAAATCAGGTACGAGTTCTATCCTTTCAGGAAGAGCATCATATCTGAAACGCATCATAATGAACTGGATAATTTAAAAATGTGGAAAAAACTTAGTAGATATGGTTTCTTCTTCTTCCTTATCATTTTGACATATTGCAAGTTATTGTCTTTTGTGATGTATTTTCCGAATAAAGTTTATGGACTTTACTATTTCATAGAGAAAGCTATGGCAGGAGAGATATACATAGATATCCTAGAAAAATTCTTGTCTCCATAACTGATAATCATTCGAATTAATTTACCTGCACACCAGACAGCTACCCGTTTCACTTTCACATTTACTTCAATCGTTATCTCAAAAACATCCGTTCATGATATTCAGTTAGAAAAAAAAATGGAGAATAAATATAACGTTCGTCGTCAATCGTCTCCTCGATCATTATTATTTCTTCTGAGTAGTCGTACATAAACGATACTGCGTCTCATCCAGCTATGTCTGCTATTCTTCAAGATATGCGCGGACGGACCGTTTGAAATTTCGAGTCCAATGACTAGATACCAACAGATTTGCGTGTGGCTAGAAATAAGCTACCATTTGGATGTTCGTGGTATCAGACGATGTTTATGCTCAGCGCATAACGGTATGAACAATCCTTTCTTCATTACCTTTTCAACTGTCACGTTTATGTCTATGTATGCCTACACATACAGCAAAGACTTTTGATACAACAGACATATTAGTAAGTATATTTAATGATCACATACAACGTAAATGAAATGAAATGCTTTTTCAATTAACAATGTGCCTTTTTTCTCTTTGAAAACTTTGTATGCAAGTGATGAGAAATTACCACATTTCACTACATCAATGATTTTATGGCAACGATTTTCAGAATCGGTTACATTTCTCGCAATGGTGTCCACGAAACTTCAAAGTAATTATTTTTTGATTTGTTAATCGTAAGACATATATACATAAAAGACAAAGTGCTGTGTATACGGATACATTTCAATGATGAAAGAGAAGAAAGAGTGAAGTCAAAAACTAAAATACAGGCATAAACCATTTATCCATAGCTAATTGTTCAATACACTCAATCGCAGCTGTGGATAATTTGAGCAAATCCAACATATTACCTTGATAGGTTTGTTTTAGAACTAATTGTAGGTTGCACAGGATAGACTAGCGTGCAGACCCTCGAACTGAAGTCAACAGTCTTTCTCTGCAAGCAAATATTGATGCTTATTATGCTCACTGAAGATGACTGTCGTCACACCAGGACTCGATCAACTGACGTTATACTGCGATATACAGGATATCCGTTCTGAATGAAGCAGAAGAGAATTTCTACCATGCAAATACACTGATCAGAACAAAAATGCAAAAACTGGATGGAACGCAGTGGTTCAAGTGTAGTACTTTTCATTAACTTTGATCCGAATATTAGAACAATGGGGAATGTAGCAAGCACACCGTTCTCCCGGCTAAGATGGATGCGTGGGGGTAAGTGTATTTCAGTGTCACTGTTTTGGTAGTAGTAAATTTTGACTGCACATACTCCATTTTCATGTCAATTGCTTTAGGTTTCTCCGAGCTGTTGCTGCCGTTGAGACATTTTCCTGATTTGTGGAAACCAAGGCGCAGGTGACTCATAATGCAATAAATAAAATGTAATTTCGGGTGCTTGTCTCAGGAAAATTCAGATGTGTGCCATTGTACGGCAAGGTTTAACGTGCAGCACCAGCAAGGAATTGATGGTATTATTTACTAACAGCAGAAACATAAAGAGAAAAAAATAAGCGGGTAAAATAACTATTATGAAGGATGTAAAAACTTGCTATATGTGATGACGGTACAAACATATAACCGATACAGTTTCAAAAAGCGCTCCGATTATTCATCGATAAGATACACCTAGTGGCGTAAGGCCACAGAAAATTTAATTTAAATAAATGTAGTGAACGCTTTAACCAGCAATGTTTAAACGCAGACTATATCGCGGTAGTTTCGACCATGTTTTCCGTACTAGTACGTTCAGATGAAGTGATTTCCTCTGGACATCTGTCGAGAAGGACATAACAAAAGCCTACTTAAGATATGACTAAGCACGCCTCTGTTGAGCATGAAGCCCAGCTGTTTGTGTTAGCTGGAAGGAAGGTCACCATTAAGATTCACAGAACGGCACCTAGTCTCCTAAACAATTCTCACTTTACAAGCGCATAAATAAACACTCGTTAGCGTCATCAAAGTAGAAACTCCGTGAAGGGAATACGGTTAGCCACTGCGTGTGATGTTCCCTTCAGTATTGTTAGCGAGCGAGATGTTGCTGTGGTTAAGACATTGGACTCGCAATCTGGAGTATGGCGGTTCAAATGCCCGCCGGCAAATCCGGGTTTCCCCTGATCTTCTTAAATCCCTTAGGCAAATATCAGGACGATTTCTTTGAAAAGGACACGGCCGATTTCCTTTCCCAGTCCCAGCACGTGGCACGTTTCTAGTGACCGCGATGTCAGTGGGACGTTATAGCCACAACTTCTGCTTCTAATACGGCCGCCCACAGGAAAGTATTTAAAAATGGTTCTATCACAGTTTAAAACAACCTACCCAAAAGCAGCTCCTTCCGCTGTACTTAGCTGTAAAACATCACAATTAGCTAAGCTTGCCAAGATGGTATACGGAAGACCAGTACCAGTGTGAAACTGATGTATTAAATAAAGCCATCTTCCTGAACAGACTGTTCCTTCATTTGGGCTTCACATTTATTTTATACGGTTGGCCAAGCTTGATCACTTGATCTTTTTCAAATGTATATGAGACTGCAATCAAACATAATGCCTTAAAAGGTCGTATGTGATGGCAATAAGAGAACCAAATGATGTATCATATTCCACAAACATATAAATCCCAGAAGACCACGATACCCTTCCCACACGTAATGGCACATATGATGCACATTCTTGCGCCACGGTGAACAGTGACGTACAGAGTGAAAATTGGTCATTGTGAGAGGTGCTCGTTTATTTCAAATACAGTATCAGTCTATGTAGGCTAATGATTTTATTTAATAAATCAATGATGACTGTGACTCTAGAATCAAGAAAACTAACGAGAATCATGTGTTTTACAAAAGGTAGTGTACTCTCTGAGTGCCCAAAGAGGTGCTCAGTGAAATATTCACCTCAATTCAAATGCTATTGTGTCACATATAAACTTGATTCTGTCCGTGAATGTTGTAAGACAGTGAAAACATTATGATAATTGCTCCTCCTCCTCCCCCCCCCCCCCAATGCTCCCTTTGAAATACTCTGCGTAGTGAATGAAATATCAAAACAAAGCAGCCATAACTTGCCTTCCAGTAGCGACAAGGAATAAAACTCAGTATGTTTTTCTTGTTAGAGTGTAGGTGCTCGAGCGACAGCATCAGTCTTTCGACTCTTTTGCTCCACCGTCAACAGGCGCGAGATCCACTTTCTCGATTGTGTAGGTCGTGTCTGGTCCTGGATGTAAAGAAGCAATTTCTAATACGGACGAAAGCATAAAATTCTCTGCTGTTATGCAGATAACGCTACCCGCCCACACAATAATACCAGGTGCAATGATGCGATCATCTATTGTGGGCGCTAATTGTCTTGAGGAGAGGTACGTGCGTTTCGGAGCCATTCATACCACTACAGCAAGCGTAAACGTTGAATGAACTCTTCACTGTGCACAAAAGACATTCGACATTGGATTTTTCGTCCTCCAATAGCATGTGCAGTCAATTGTACAGCTCTCTTCTCCTCTGCTTCTGCCAGCACAAACGTAAACAAATAGATAACTTACTTTCTTTTTTTACACACATGGTTGTATGAGCAATAAATGTTACTTTACTGTTTAGTACATTAATTTCCAAGAGTGGAAACTTCTTTTCATTGAGTTGACTGCGATAGGAGGTGGAACGTTGAAATAAATGGTTGCAATACATTCGTAAGTTGAGTTAAGAAGCATTGTTTATTTATTGGTGGTTACTACTTTTGGACATTGTGTCCATTATTAAACCATCCGTTTTTAAATTCATTCAACTTTGCATGTTTAGAACAGTCACAGCAGACAATACAACGGCAGTGCAGATAGTTTAATATTAATATTTTGTATTTAATTTTTTAATATGCATATGTTGCTCAAAGTATCGACGGAATATTCCATAAATGAAATCCCCCACATAAACAGTTTAGCGACAGCTCCCGATCTGAACTCTCTAGAGTCTAGAGCAAGTGTGGGAGATAAGGACAAATGAATCTTACAGACTCCTGCACATATCTTTATTATAAATGCGATCGACTGCCAATAGAGGACCCCGTGGGCAGCAGATCGTAGCACTGCTTTCCATTACTAGCCATTTTAAATTAAATGAAGAGTAAAGTCTTCGTCTACCTTTTTTATTCGTTACAGTTTTCAGCTATACGCATCAGTGTTGCTCTTTCATGTTTTCGACTGCCATCTACTCACTTACCATTATGTTCGCGACGTGATACATAGGCCTACTTATTTCTTGGAGTCCAGCAGAGAATTTACATGGCCCACTTACCATTAATGTGCCTGGCCACATGTCCTTCCCACCTCCATTCCATTTTTATTAGTAAATATTACGTATTTTACTCTATTCTGTTCTCTAACCCACATGCTCGTTTTCCTGTCTCTCCTTGTAATTTCCAACTTGCATTACTCTAACGCTCACAGTACAAACCTCAGTTTTTGAACAGTTTTCGCATGTAATATCCTATTGGGAAATAACTGGTAATATACACTGACTTAGCCATTTGTTTTAGTACATTTGGAGAGCTTAATCTAGATAATTTTATTCATATCCCTAAAAGTACTAAAAGTAATTTTTACTCTTCTACTTACTTCTTTTGTTGTCCACCCAGTCGTTGTCTTTAACTGCCCTAAGAAAAATCTAGCCTGTGACGTAAGTGTCATAACATATGCTTCACATACTTCCACCATGGGGGCGATTAAATTAAGGGGAAACAAGAAGTAACATCTTCAGATAGCCATTATCGCGACAGTACAGTGTTTATTTTGATTAGAGGTGGAGTTTTCGTTGAACCTGAGCCAAAAAGCTTTCTCAAAACGCTTGAATCCAATGGGGAAAGTGTAATTTACACTTACGGTTTCTCTCTGAGAAGTATCTCCTACTAAAGCCAGTTGCTTGATTAAAATGCTATGGTTTCTTTCTACGCATTTGATGATAATTTAAATGAATAAGTTGTCTATTACAATAAAGGATTATGGCAGATTTAAAGTATTTTATATTTTACTTGTATCCTTTTTTGTTGAAGTAGGATTTTGCATTATCCCTGTCATGTGGAATTGTTATCAAAGGCATATGATTGCGTAACTCATAATACTCCGTTATCGAAATTAAATATTTATGGATTGCATAGTTCAGCATTTGCCTGGGTTATATCTTATTTAAGAAACAGAGCATAGAAAGTTACCCTAGACTATCTGAGTAATACAAAGAGGGACGCCACATCATCTACATGGGAAGAAATTACAGTGGATGTTCCTTAAGTTTCAATTACTGGCCCTCTATTGTTCTAGCTTTATGTTAATAATCGACCAGTTTATTTCAGTTGGGTGCAGAATTATTACTGAAGATGACACAAGAATTGCTGTAAAGCTGAGCGAACGATCACCTACAGAGAAATTAATCAACCATCTTTCTGTGTAAGTTGTTGACTGGTTTTGCGTAACTGGATTAGCTTTAAACTTTTAAAAGACACAACTCATCCAGGTTTGTACCATACCTCCTATTAACCTTGTACACCAGAAAGAACATAGTTGAAAGTTCTATGTAATCAGGTGGGCATATTGATGAAAACTCAAACCGAAAAAACGATACAGTGAACCTACCAAAATGTTTACTACTTCTTCCATTAGAATAATTGCCAACTTTTGGATAATATTTTGAGTTTTTTGATTCTCTGATGCAATATGTGATAATATTCTGGAGCAACTTTTCAGTCAAAAAGTATTCATTGATCAAAATAAAGTAATTACAGTTATGTGGGAGATTCGCACATGCACAAGCTGCAGGCATCTCTTTAAGCAGCCATGAATATTAATCACAGCATCGCGGTACATTTATTCAGTTACAAAATTAGTTATCAACAACCCATTTGAGTTTTTAGAGTGTCATAACATGAATATTCAGAAGTACTACGGTATTAGGAGAAGCGACCTGCGTAACGCTTTAATGAATCTAACTTTGCCACAGAAATGGGTGAAATATCTGCTATAAAAGTCTTTGACAATCTGTCTGTGAAAATGAAATATCTGACAGATAGCACAATTATAACCAGACATAGAATAAAAATAATTCTCATTCTAGAAAAACGAGCAATACTTCAATAGAAAGAATTAGTAGAACAAAAAATTGTTCATCGACAGCATAAGCCACATAGAAAAATGAACATGCATGTATGTATGTACTACAACGCTTCCTAAACCATTGGCCCTATTTCAACCGAACATAATACATATAATATTTTGCAAAAACAGACATAATGTCTTATGGGATAACAGCAATCAGTGATTTTATAATGTTACTTAAAATCCATCTTGATTGCAATTTTTTTTTATTATTCATATGACCGGTTTCGGTTCATTCAGAACCATCTTCAGATCTGTAAAAATAATTACACTAATTTACCATTTCACGAAAGCAAATCTTTTTCATCCTATCTAATCAACATCAAATGTACCAGAACGTACCTGATATTTCAGTTACAGGAGTAACCCGTCCAAATCCAGCAACTTTCACATGCTACGTCACATAAAATTGGTTGGCAGAGTGCACGTCATTTATATTAATTATAACACTATTACCGACAGGTGGCGTCTGGTACATTTGTTACATTCCATTTGCACATACTGTATTCAGTAGATCTTTTTTATATTAAAAATATTTAATTAAAATATGTAGATGTCAAAGCTAAAATCTGTACTTGTCAGGATTAAAAAACAGTAAAATTATCATTTTTATACGATCTAAAAGGCATAGGGCGATTTATATATCTATGGTGCTGGTGTGAACTTGTTTTCGTCTACGGTCTACTTCCGTGGTTCCCGCCACTTTGGTGTTGTGCCGCGGTCCGCTCAGTCGTCTGCTGTCCATCGCCGCGGGCAAGAGGGCCTCACAGGAGGGCCCCGTCAACGACGCCAGGCGCTGCACGCGTCTTCCGGCTTCTCCACCGCGCACCATCTCTCATCCCTCGGCCTGGATCTCCACACGCAACAGTTGTCATCTTAGTAGGTCGTCATGAATGCTAAAATAGGCGTTATGATTGAATTCGCTTTGTTCGTTGAGGATTAAATCCGGATCTTTATTTTTGTGGGTGTATATTTCGATCTCTTCTAAAATGTTAAGAAACCGTCCCTTGTGAGCTCTATGCAGGATGTCTAAGTTGTTTTCAATATTCGTGACTGAGTGCTTTGTCGCAGCCATATGCGCCCCAAAAGCTGTTTTGTTTTGAGAGTAGGTGTGCTCCCTGAATCTGGTTTCAAAGTTCCTACCAGTCTGCCCTATATATTGTTTACAGCAGTCATTACATTTGATTTTATATACACCTGAATCCTGAAATTTATTCCTACTATTACGTATTCTATGCCGGAGCTTCAATTTTAACGTGTTATTTGTTCGGAACCCTATTTTAACGTCGGATTTACGGAAGCATCTTTCAATTTTGTCTGCAATTCTTCCATTGTAAGTGAGAGCTACATATTTTTTCCTGTTGTTCCTCTTAACTGCTACTTGACTTCCTTCTGTTTGTTCCATTTGCCTCTTCTTTATCTTCCTATAAATATTCATCACCTGCTTACACGTATATCCGTTCGCTACGGCCACTTGTTTTAAAATACTTAACTCCTTTTCTACTTCGTGTTGGCTTAGTGGCAATCTTAGTAGCCTGTATACCATCGAAGTAAAATATGCCCATTTGTATCGCGGTGGGTGACAAGAGCGCTCATTGATCACTAGATCTGTACACGTAGGTTTTCTGAATATGTTAAATTCATGCTTCCCATTTTTCTTTATTAGTGTTAAATCTAAGTAATCTATACGGTTGTTTTCTTCAAATTCCATGGTGAATCTAATTTTCGGGTGTTGAGAGCTCATTTTATGTGCTAAGTTTTCGATATCATTTTTATCTCCTTTGTATAATAAAATGGAGTCGTCCACATATCTCCTGTAATATACAATTTTCTCAGCGATATTAGGATTTTCATCAAAGAATTTGTTTTCTAAGTGATTTACAAAAATGTCAGCCAGCGTCCCAGCTAAACTGTTCCCCATTGCCAGCCCGTCTTTCTGTTGATAAATTTTACCATTGAAAGTAAAGTAATTGAACGACAAGACTTGTTCCAACATTTCCACTAGTTCAATCACTTCCCCCAGTGCCAATTTACCATGAGTGAGGAGATTGTTCTTAATGATCTCAATCGTTTCTTTTACGGGAATGTTTGTGTACAGATTGGTGACATCCAATGAAGCTAGTGACGCATTCTGAGGTATAAGTACGTCTTTAATTTGCTCGGCAAATTCGTAGCTGTTGCTAATGTTGAAAGTCCGACGATATGTATATGCCGCCTTCAGTCTGTTATTTAGCTCTTTATTTAATTTATAACTTGGGCTGCTGGTGTTATTAACGATTGGGCGAATCGATTTTTCAACTTTATGGAGCTTTATTTGTGATCGTAATTCGGGGATTCGCGGATTCATTACTTTCAGTTTAAACTTTTCCTCCTCTGTGAATGGAAATACACTGCTATCTATTTGTTTCCTTATTTCTGTTTGAAATTTCTTGGTTGGATCTTTCTTGACTTCTACTATTCCGTTTTCCATAAAGAACTTTTCAGTTTTCTCTATATAGTCTGTATCGTGTATTAAAACCATAGTGCCGCCCTTATCTGCCTTTGTGACGATGGCCTTACGTGATTCTAACTTCTTATTCAAGCCCTTAAGAGTTAGTAGTTCGTTTCTGTTCTCGTGAGCAGAGTGCATTTCATCTATAATCGACTTCTTTACTTTAATTGCCGTGTTTGTCTGTTCGTATCTATTCATATTTGCGATATCACATGCAATTTTCACTTCTGCGACAGTCTTTTTTATTGTATTTGAGTTAATTGCGGGATTTAGGTTATATTGCAGCCCTTTATTTGTATCGCGGTGGGTGACAAGAGCGCTCATTGATAACTAGATCTGTACACGTCGGCTTTCTGAATATGCTTTAGAATAGATCGAAATATACACCCACAAAAATAAAGATCCGGATTTAATCCTCAACGAACGAAGCGAATTCAATCATAACGCCTATTTTAGCATTTATGACGACCTACTAAGATGACAACTGTTGCGTGTGGAGATCCAAGCCGAGGGATGAGAGATGGTGGGCGGTGGAGAAGCAGGAAGACGCGTGCAGCGCCTGGCGTCGTTGACGGGGCCCTCCTGTGAGGCCCTCTTGCCCGCGGCGATGGACAGCAGACGACTGAGCGGACCGCGGCACAACACCAAAGTGGCGGAAACCACGGAAGTAGACCGTAGACGAAAACAAGTTCACACCAGCACCATAGATATATAAATCGCCCTATGCCTTTTAGATCGTATAAAAATGATAATTTTACTGTTTTTTAATCCTGACAAGTACAGATTTTAGCTTTGACATCTACATATTTTAATTAAATATTTTTAATATAAAAAAGATCTACTGAATACAGTATGTGCAAATGGAATGTAACAAATGTACCAGACGCCACCTGTCGGTAATAGTGTTATAGTTAATATAAATGACGTGCACTCTGCCAACCAATTTTATGTGACGTAGCATGTGGAAGTTGCTGGATTTGGACGGGTTACTCCTGTAACTGAAATATCAGGTACGTTCTGGTACATTTGATGTTGATTAGATAGGATGAAAAAGATTTGCTTTCGTGAAATAGTAAATTAGTGTAATTATTTTTACAGATCTGAAGATGGTTCTGAATGAACCGAAACCGGTCATATGAATAATAAAAAAAAATTTGCAATCAAGACGGATTTTAAGTAACAATACATATAATAGTTAGAATATGGAAAGAAATGTTGTGGGGTTAAGGACTACCAACCTCCTACTGAGATGGACGTGATAACGTGGAGAAAGAAGAGGGAAGGAGTAGATGGACAGACAGGAAGGGGGAAGGAAGAGATAGGTACACATAGGAGGGAGGAAGAGATGGACGGAGTGAGGGGTAAGAGGGGATGGACGAAGTGTAGGGGGTGAAAAACGTGGACAGAAAGAGGGGGTAGGGAAAATGGGCAGAGAGAGAAGGAAGGAGGACTAATAGAAGATGGCAATAAATGCATACCAGGACAACGCCGGGTATGATCAAATCGCGCAGTTTCCAGATTTTTGGGGTATTCACATGCAACGCTGGCTCGACATTGGTCGGCGTCTCAGAGTAAGGGTAAGCTTACGCATCATCGTGGTTCTGGTCGACCATGTCTGACCGCTACAAAGAAAGATCAAAGTATTGTGCATCATGCCCACTGTACCCGCTTCACATCTGCGCCTGCCAGCCGAGTATAAGAAATGGACTTCCTGCAACATTCTGTGTCTTTCCGCAGCGTTGGTTGGAGACTATCAGATGTCAGAGAAGAGAATTACCAACCCACCTGTAGGATTTCTTAACACCATAATGCAAATTGCTGCATCTGGAGAGGTGCAGTGACCGGGGAGTATGGACTGCTGAAGACTGGCGACCCCAAATGACAATAGTGGGCGAGTATTGTAGCGGTTTGGGGAAAGGTCGCATTCTTCCATTGTTTTGGAGCGGCTCAGTGTTATCACTTCTGGCATAACGGTGTAAGGATCCGTCAGGTATGACTTCTGTTCAGGGCTGGCAGTGACTGAGGAACCTTTGATGGCACAACGGTATGTCATATAAATCCTATGTCATCATGCTACGGAGTCGTGGTGCGATTTTTCAACACTGTAATGCTCGTCCGTCTCATAGCGCATGTCTCTAGGAACTGTCTGCGTGATGTTGGTGTACTGCTGTGGCCAGGAAATCTCCAGGTCTGTTTCCAGTAGAACATATGTGGGACCATCTTAGACTTCACCTCCACCCCCGTGTCAGTGTCGACAATTTTACCACCAGTTACAACACTTGTCGGCTAGCTTGCCTCAAGAGACGATACAACGGCTTTACGACACCCTCCCCACCTAAGTCAGTTCAAGCAGCCAGGCCAGAGGTCGTACAACATCATACTGATAAGTGGGCTCATACAGCCAAGTTCGTTGGAAATTTGAATCGATTTTTTGATCGTTGAAATGAGACCTCATACTCTCTCAATCTGTTAAATTTCATTTCGTTTTTTTCTCCCATCTGGATGCTTCACATTTTTTGTCGTTTTATCTTATCCTGGTGCCTTTCCTTTCTTCATATCTGATGTTTCATCAGTTCCGGCGTAATTGTGCACCTTCAGTCTCACATGAAGATAGCGGTCAGCTGGGTTGTCGAGATATCGTGTCGTCAGGACGGTGAAATCGGGCTACATACCCGTGAAGAGCAGCAGCTTATGATTTTCGAATAGTTTTGTAGAATTCAGCGTATGTTCACATTATCGATTGCTTGAAACTCACACCTATCCAAAAGCTGTCTTGTTCGATTTGAGTGTTTCTTTCCTTTTGCTTTCTTTTCATCTCCAACAATTATTGCTGTTTTCGTAAGTACCTTTCTTAAATAATCGTCCCTTTCATGAACTTCTGTTCAATAACCATTTTACTTTTTTATTGTTGTAGAAAATTTTTTCCGGTTTTAGTTACTTTTTTAATGCACATTTCGGGGTTAAAGCTTTTGTAACTGTGCGTTTTGGGCACTTTTGTATGCCCAGCGTCTTGTAAACATGCCTTAGCTCGTTCTGCAAACATCCTGACAACCCGGTGAGAAAAATGTCTCGTTTGTTGATCATGCCGAACATTAGGATACTAGTACATACTTCATAAAAAAATAAATAAATCTATTATCATGTATGTATTTTATTGAGCTAATTTCATCACTTGACATTGACAGTAGTTTCCTGACGTTATCGAACACTGGTAACGAAGCTGTGCATCAGAACAAAGTCACAGTCTGAACTTCAGTTTCTAAACAAGCTAATGCTGAGAAAAACACAAAGCTGAAGAGACGAAGAGGTAGACGGGCGAAGTTTGGTAAAGTGACTTGCAAATGTGAGAATGACTGTGCGTCTTTCCAATGGACGGTGACACAACAAGACCTACTTAGCGCCAAGAATCACTCAAGCCTTGTGCTAAGGTCGTCCAGAACGGAAACCCCACATTGCTTGCAACAACTTTCGTGGAACATCATCCAGAGGAACTGAAGTGGCACAAACTCACGAGCCTCTTGTTCGTTAATGCGATTACTCATTGGAAACATAAATATTCATTAAGAAGTCTCTCCGTCTTTGAAAACTTTGTAGCAATAATATGTATAATGTCGCAAGTATTGTTACAGCACAAAGTTACCTCGCATTTACCTGGAGTACTCTACATGGCATAAACAGAACTACGTCGTAAACAACATAGTCTTCATACTATCAACTGCGAGCACGTGGCGCTCATTCTCCACGAGCCGGCCGCGGTGGACATGCGGTTCTAGGAGCTGCAGTCCGGAACCGCGCGACTGCTACGGTCGCAGGTTCGAATCCTGCCTCGGGCATGGATGTGTGTGATGTCCTTAGGTTAGTTAGGTTTAAGTAGTTCTAAGTTCTAGGGGACTGACGACCTCAGATGTTAAGTCCCATAGTGCTCAGAGCCATTCTCCACGAAAAACAAATACAGAAATCAAAAGGTGGCAATATATTTTCAGGGCAGCTAAAATTTGTGATACAAACACAAGTGCAGCGTCTATTAGCATTCACAAATATGTTTCACCCGTCTAATACAGTTGCAAAATTTCTTTCCTTCCTGCGAAATAGGTGACGGGGAAGAAACCATATATTTTGTCTCCAATTGCTATTTAAGTGCTCCGTTACTCTATACTTGGTAAAATACACCGTCGATGATTCAGAAGTTTTGGCATTACAACACAAACTCACTGCGAACGGTGTAGCAGAACCAGCGGGTAAAATCACTATCAATGACCCACTTGGATTGTGGAGGTTAATGAAAAGGTCTGATTAATATTTCGTTGCTTTACATCCTACAAGAGTGGTCGCAATAGGCTTCTGATGCTAACGAAACTCCAGGAAGCATCACAGAAATGCAACGATTACTTGTTTACTCATCTGCACGCTGCTTCTTCTGCTAAGGCCTAGTACATAATGGAAACTGGTTGACTGACACGGCAACATTATCCTAAATATGCTGTGGGGAAAGGGCAAATTTACAAGAAGCACGAATTTCGCAACGAGACAAGATGAGAAAACAACACTATGTCACGTCTTCGATGATACAACAGATTTAATGGTAACACTTGTGTCGAGTAATCGAAACTAAGTGGAGACCGTTCGAAGGGTGTCCCATTGCAGAACAAAATAAGTATGAAGAGAAAGTGAAACTGAGAAATTAATACATTAATGCATGTATAGTGGGAAAATAAGTAACAGCTTCCCATCGTTTTAATGTTACTGTTTACTCTCAACATCGTAGCACTTGTAGGCATCAAATGTGTAACGCAATCATAATGAATACATACTCAACTGCAGCTTCACCAGGAACTAAACAGAAATAGTATTACATACCATTTCTGGATTTAAACTGACAAAAACTCCCTCCCTCCGTACCTAATGGCTACATGACCAATTGCTGTTACGTCATACGGACCATGGGAGGACATTAAATTAGAATTTAATATCCTGTCGATGCCGAAACCATCAGAGGCAGATTACTCGCAGGGATAGACCAGGACAGAGAAAGAGACAGATCACAGTTTTACTTTTAAACCAGTAATGAAAGCTGCTGAAAACACATGTCAGAATGGGCTGACAGGGATATGAATTCCTCTTGTCCCGAATAGAAAGGAAAGGAGGAAAATTAGACTTTGAGGTCCCATCAAACATCATTACAGACGCAGTACAAGCCCAGATTGAACAAGGATGGAACAGAAAATTGACTACACTGAATCACGGAAAACTTGAGAGTGACCTATCGAACGGGGAATCGGACCATCTTCTTAATAACTGCGAACCCATTTGTTCTAAGACTGCGGCACTTCACTCTTCTTTTTTTAACAGGATTTTACAAGGAAGTAGAATTAGAAACACACACACACATATATATATATATATATATATATATATATATATATATATATATATATATATATATATATATATGGTAATACGAACTCTCGGTATTACTGGGAAATACTCCATCTGCACATTTATTTCTGGAATTGTTAAGTAGTCCACGTTTTAAAACCCTACCAAACTCACGAAGCTTAGTCAAAGTATAGATACAACTTTCATTACATTTTTATAACATCTGTTATTAAGTTTCTCTGCGTGGAAGGAGTAAGAAATTTCAATTAAATGTATGTAGAAAGTTGAAAAGAATGAGTCTTCTGTCCAATTTTACGTCATGAAATTTTTTTATCTTTAATAAGCAGCAACTCCAAAGTATGTCTAGACGCAAGCTGTTAGAGCATACATTAGCAGCAGTGATTAACGCACGCCAAATATTTGCCGAGCCCAAATTCGCATTTAGCTTCACGCCCATGTTTGGATGCTTCCTGATTACGTATGTGTGCCTGACTCAGCGCTTTCGATGCGCTTTCTTTTTGTGTGTGTGTGTGGGGCGGGGGGGGGGGGGGAGGAGGAGGAGGGGTGTCATAGTCACCTGACTGGTTCTATATGGCCCGCCACGCCTAGTAACGTGTGAATGAGTGATGTGGCGTAATGGTTAGACTCGCATTCGGGAAGACGACGGTTCAAATCTGCTTCCGATTATTCTGATTTAGGTTTTCTGTGATCTCCCTAAACACTCACGGCAAATGCCGGGATGGTTCACTAGAAACGGCACGACCGATTTCCGTGCCCATTCTTGAATCAATCTGGGCTTGTGCTACATCTCTAATGATGACGTTGTCGGTTGGAAGTTAAACCCCAATCTTCCTTCCTTTGTCTCCCCTTTATCTGAGGGCAGCACTTACATCCGACGTCCTCAGATATATTGGACATATTGGAGAGGCGGACATATTCCAATCTCTTTATACTGTGTAGCACCATGGAAGATATTCCCTGCTGTCTTAACGGGGGATGTGTATAAAATTGGTCAAAAGTGCTGAAATTTTTTTGCCAGCAGGCAGCATGTTAGTAATATCGTCTTCAAGTTTTCAGAGTTTAATTCGTGCTGCAAATGAAATAAAATCCATCTTGTTTCAACAAAGGCGCCATGCCACGCCCCGTTTCCTACACGGCTCTGTCCTTGTCTGCAATATTTAGTTATTTCCTGCTATCGGAGAAGACATCTGTAGTGTATAAAAGGCTGTGGGCCCACTTAGGATGCAATTAACTTCGATTTGTTAAATAAATGCACACTTGGTTGAACGTAAGACCCGAAAGAATGCTTTCCAAAGCTCATTCAAAAGTAACAAGCAAAGAAAACATTTTGCTCCTGTACTGCAGTTAAAATTTCCTCATATGATGCTTGTCTGGTGTTCAATGATGGTAACAGTGGAAGAATCAGGAGCCTTAAGAGACTAGGATTTGATGGAAGTTGCTTCGCTGAAAAGCCATCGAAGAAGAATGAAAATGAATGTATTGTTAATTCTGAAATGTCAGTGAAAGATATTGCAATAAGAGCATGCCTGAAGGATCAGACTAAAGTAGAAGAGCTGATGAAAACCAGACAGGACAAATGTATGGTTATGACCAACATTAAAGTACTTGTTTTTGGCATAAACATTAATAAAATCTACTTTGTGCATTTTTCGCAACTTTCATTTTTCAGTGCATAAGAAACATTTTCTGTTGAAGCACTGAAGATAGAATGGTGAAATTTGGTACAGACTTTGAACATATTATAACGCAACGCCCTGTGACACAAAATCTTTCAAAGCGCACTTCTGTCAAATTTATTTACATTTTTTGAAATAAAAACTGACACGTCTAATATAAATAATTTTTTTAAAAAATGTTGCGAGATTTCTAAGACTGATATTAAGAAATTGGTACACCGATTTGTTTATCTAAATACAAAGAATAGTCTGTCACATTTTGTAAGTGATAAGTAAAGTAATAACTGAGAAAATGGTCCTCATGTGATGTAACGTGTTGCAAAAGTATCCAGAAAAGCCTTGATCAAATTATTTGACGAAAAAATGAAAAACGTTCAATTTATAGCCAATAACATAATGATAACGAGTACAGAACTTAATTCAATTATCTATCAGACATTAAAAATCAAACAGATATTTCTGTCATCGGTGATACTGCGGAAAATCTCTTATCTTATTAGTTCACCTAATTTTCAGCATCCTTCTGTGGCACCACATCTCAAACGCTACGATTCTCTTCTATTCCGGTTATCGCTAAGTTCAGGTTTCACTACCAAGCAATTCCGTGATCCAAACGTACATTCTCAGAAATTTCGTACTCAAATTAAGGCCAATTCTGGATACTAGTATACTTCTTTTGAACAAGAGTGCTGTCTTTGCCTGTGCTCGTTTGACTTTTGCATTCTCCTTGTTTCGGCCATTATATGTTATTTTCTTTCCAGGATAGCAGAATTTCTTCACTTTCGTCTACTCGTGGTCTGTTCTTTTGATGTTAATTTTCTCACTAATCTCATTTCTATTACTGCTTATCGTTTTCGTCTTTTTTAGCTTACTCTCAGCCCACATTTTGTGCTCACAAGGAAAACTCCCCATGGGAACCCCTCCCCCGTATACAGGGTGTTACAAAAAGGTACGGCCAAACTTTCAGGAAACATTCCTCACACACAAGTAAAGAAAAGATGTTATGTGAACATGTGTCCGGAAACGCTTAATTTCCATGTTAGAGCTCATTTTAGTTTCGTCAGTATGTACTGTACGTCCTCGATTCACCGCCAGTTGGTCCAATTGAAGGAAGATAATGTTGACTTCGGTGCTTGTGTTGACATGCGACTCATTGCTCTACAGTACTAGCATCAAGCACATCAGTACGTAGCATCAACAGGTTAGTGTTCATCACGAACGTGGTTTTGCAGTCAGTGCAATGTTAAAAAATGCGGAGTTGGCAGATGCCCATTTGATGTATGAATTAGCACGGGGCAATAGCCGTGGCGCGGTACGTTTGTATCGAGACAGATTTCCAGAACGAAGGCGTCCCGACAGGAAGACGTTCGAAGCAATTGATCGGCGTCTTAGGGAGCACGGAACATTCCAGCCTATGACTCGCCACTGGGGAAGACCTAGAACGACGAGGACACCTGCAATGGACGAGGCAATTCTTCGTGCAGTTGACGATAACCCTAATGTCAGCGTCAGAGAAGCTGCTGCTGAACAAGGTAACGTTGACCACGTCACTGTATGGAGAGTGCTACGGGAGAACCAGTTGTTTCCGTACCATGTACAGCGTGTGCAGGCACTATCAGCAGCTGATTGGCCTATACGGGTACACTTCTGCGAATGGTTCATCCAACAATGTGTCAATCCTCATTTCAGTGCAAATGTTCTCTTTACGGATGAGACGTCATTCCAACGTGATCAAATTGTAAATTTTCACAATCAACATGTGTGGGCTGACGAGAATCCGCACGCAATTGTGCAATCACGTCATCAACACAGATTTTCTGTGAACGTTTGGGCAGGCATTGTTGGTGATGTCTTGATTGGGTCGCATGGTCTTCCACCTACACTCAATGGAGCACGTTATCATGATTTCATACGGAATACTCTACCTGTGCTCCTAGGACATGTGCCTTTACAAGTACGACTCAACAAGTGGTTCATGCACGATGGAGCTCCTGCACATTTCAGTCGAAGTGTTCGTACGCTTCTCAACAACAGATTCGGTGACCGATGGATTGGTAGAGGCGGACCAATTCCATGGCCTCCACGCTCTTCTGTCCTCAACCCTCTTGACTTTCATTTATGGGGGCATTTGAAAGCTCTTGTCTACGCAATTCAGGTACAAAATGTAAAGACTCTTCGTGCTCGTATTGTGAGCGGCTGTGATACAATACGCCATTCTCCAGGGCTGCATCAGCGCGTCAGGGATTCCATGTGACGGAGGGTGGATGCATGTATCCTCGCTAACGGAGGACATTTTGAACATTTCCTGTAACAAAGTGTTTGAAGTCACGCTGGTACGTTCTGTTGCTGTGTGTTTCCATTCCATGATTAATGTGATTTGAAGAGAAGTAATAAAATGAGCTCTAACATGGAAAGTAAGCGTTTCCGGACACATGTCCACATAACATATTTTCCTTCTTTGTGTGTGAGGAATGTTTCCTGAAAGTTTGGCTGTACCTTTTTGTAACACCCTATATATATATATATATATATGTGTGTGTGTGTGTGTGTGTGTGTGTGTGTGTGTGTGGAGCACGAAGGAGATCTGAACACGAATCTCTCGTTTAGCACTCCAGCACCGTGACCACAGAACCACAACGGCATCGCTATTCAAATTCGCTCGATGTTGCACATCTTTAGCTTGGGTCGTTCACTCTTTCTACTTTCCTCTTTTTTCACAATTCAGTACTCCTGTTTTCATGCTTGAGCTGAGCTCTGTTTTTGACGTACCATCCAATGGGCCATCTTACTATTAAATGTGAGAGGGGTGTGATGGGGAGTTTCGGTTGTCAACAGTCTGTTCGTTTCGTTCAATACGTCCTGCAGTTCTTTCCCCCTTCCACTGAGGATAGCTGTGTCATCAACGAATCTTATCGTTGATATTCCTTCATCTTGAATTTCAGTCTGACACGTGAACCTAAATTTTATTTCCGTCATTGCTTCTGCGATGTACAGACCAAACAGTAGGGGAGAATGTCGGCATCCTTGTCTTACGTCTTTCTAATATGAGCTTTTCGTTCTTGATCTTCCATTCTTTTTGTTCCTTCTTGGTTCTTACACATACTGTATATTACTCAATTTTCCCTACAGGTTACACCTATTTTCCTGAGAATTTCGAACGTCTTGCAACATTTTACATTATCGATCACCTTTGTAGATCGGCAAATCATATATGAGTGTCTTGATTTTCCTTCAGTCTTGCTTCCATTATGAAGCACAACTTCAGAAATGCCTCTCTGGTGTCTTCCCTAAAATCAAACTGATCGTCACCTAGAAGATCCTCAATTTTCAGTGCCATTCTTCCATATAATATTCTTGCCAGCAACACCGATACATGATCGAAGATTGTACCACAGTTTTCACACTTATACGCCCTTGATATATTCGGGATTGTTTAGATGGTACTTTTCCGAAAATCTTATGGTATGTCTTCGTCTGGTATGTCTCCAGTCCCATATATTCTACACAGCAATTTGAGTAATCGTTTGTCACTTGCCCCCGCCCTCCCCCTCTCCCACCAAGTGATCTTAGAAATTCAGAAGAAATCTATGCCTTCCACTTTGTTTATCGTAATTCTTCTGAACATCTGTTAAACTCTGACTTTAATACTGAATCCCCTACGTCCCCCATATCCGCTTCCATTTTTGTTTCAGTCATGTCGTGAGATAAGGTCCTCCCCTGCCCAATTTTAGCCGCCATGCGGGGGGCAAATGGCCTTCTCTCCAAGGCCTCCACCCTCCCTCTGATTTCTCTCTCTGTCACCCTTTCTTTGCATTTTGTTTGTCTTGTTGTTCGTCTTTTCCCTGTTTGTGTTCATCTCACCTTGTCTTTCTGGGCAGGACATTTTTGTGTGTTGCAGAGTGGCTGGCTCATCCTCTTTTATTCTTGTGGTCAGCCAGCCCAAACCATCCGCTCTATGGCTTTAATACCTTCCTCTACTTTTCCTTGTGGTGTACATTTTTCCCCTTTTTGTTCCTTTCTTTCATTTTCTCTATCGGTACGGTTCCCCATTCCTTTTACCCCCTTTTACCTCCCCAAATTAATTTCGGGTCTCCTTTTACCTTGAGCCTTGTTTGCATCAGGAGAAAGTGACTGATGACCTGCAGCCTGGTCCCTTTATATCACAAACCAACCAACCATAAGACTGCAATAATGACTGATTAAATAAGTTACTGATAATTACATTTTTTTTCAAATACTAGCATTAGCATGTGATACAGTGTGGTTGGGGTTACAGTTTCTGAAACTAATGTATGAACAACTTCCTCACACAGTATACTCATTACACATGTACTTTTTATACTTTTTACCATGCATCTATGACAGTAAAACTGAGGTATATGTATCACACTTACTTAAATAACTCATGGATTTGTCTTCTCCAAGTTGTGTTCAGTTCCAGCAACAGAAGACAAATTGCTTGATTATTCCCTTCACAACAGTAAGCGAACAATTTGTCAGCACATTTCAATAACAAGTATATACTAATGGCTGTTACACTACTGTAGGGCTTTCACAGTGGAATAATAATAATAATAATAAGGGAAGGAGTTTGTAGGTAGCACTGGCGATGCAATGAGAACTGCTTTACATTCCACAAAAGACAGGTTGTTAGAAATAAGCAGAACCAACTGAGTCATTGACACCTACAAACACTAAATATCATTTCACTTGTGTAATTTAAAAAAAAAATTGTTCAAAAAAAATTCTTTTTCATTCTAAAGCCTAAAAGCTAAAGTCTAAAAATCTGAGTCTAAAAGTCTAAAGTTAGGCGCTAATGTTGATGATGGGAGGAGGGGGGGGGGGGGGAGGGAAGTGGTACTAGCTAAAATCTGATTACAATCGTGGATTATGGTCTCAGAAAGGTTGTAGACCACTGCTCTACAGCAACACATTCTAAAAGCTTTTAATCCTCACTTATCTGTGGCTATGCATAACATACGGCCACAGTAAACAGACCATCGAACAATCAGCTATCAAAAAACATACCGTAAGATCTGTTTGCTGGAAAGGTTCAGCCCATTATCCAAGATTCTACACATTGTAACACGATTCCATCAACAGAATGGAATTTGCCTGAGAGAAAAAAACGTCGTTGCACAGAAAATCCGCGTTTAGTATTGCACTTCAGATCATCCTACAGCTGGCTGAGATAAGTCAGTTCACAGGTCGAATGGAGACAAGGACGAATGACTAGGTACAGCAAACTAGTGAGGTTTTCAGGCCAGTCTTCTGGTGAATGTTCTGTTTTTATTAACAATAAATACATTGCACGCCTCTTTCATCTAATGGGTAGTGCCAGGCTACTAGCGTCTGTTATCCAATTTCAAGTGACGACCTTGGATACATATTTTTGAAACGGTATGTTTGAAACGGGATGCTCCTGTCTTGTGATACCAAATCAGCCAAACGAACTTGTGTATACAATCGGCTACACTGACATTTAAGCTGCCAAAGTGACACCAAAATGAAAGGCTTATATCTCGCTGGATGGCAGACAGAATTATAAGTTTGCACATATAAAATTCGTTTAACACATATTGCCACAAAAGAACATCAATAAACAGAGTTTGGCTGTTCAACGATTACAGAACACTAACTTTTGGAGGTAAAAGCTGTGATAAAGAGTGTGGATATTTATCAGCATTGGCTGAGTAGGTTACTCTGAAGATTTCTGCACAACACATTTCCAATTGTAGAGGATAATCTGTTTAGACAAAGATTCTCACTTCCCGAGAGCTGCAAAAAAGAAAATAATAATAAAATAAAATGAAATAATAAGGTAAAATCTTAATCCACTGCATTAAAATATATATATGTATTTGTGTGTGTGTGTGAGTCGATTTCAACTAATTTCGGCACAGGAACACAGGCCTCATGAGTACAAGCTATATGGGGTTCATAGCTTCCTAGTTCCAATAGGAGTGCAGATAGGGTAAAAAATGTAATTCCTAGCCCTTGGCATATAGGCTGCCCTTCAGGACACTCATATTCTGTGGGAACAGATTGGCCTGCCAAATCAAGCTTATTTGCAGAACGGCCTACATATCAGGAGAAGAAACGGTTTTCGAGGCATTTACATGTAGTGCGCCTTGCATGACAGACATTTTGTCTTAGAATAGCATCACTTTGCTTTATCGATCTGCTTTACATGGCGATCTGTACATTAGGGACAAATAAATAATTTTGAAGCCCCTAATTTGGGGCTGTCCTGCTTGACAGGTATGTTGCAGGTGTAGTGCTAACCTACTTTATTGAACTGTATTGCAGGCGCTAAATGTGTCAGTGAGCATGATTGGGAACAGGTTGAGACAGATAGAGGAGGGGATTGACAGAGTGAGGGGATGAAGGAAATGGACAGAGAGAGGGAAGGGGGGGGGGGGAGAAGCATGAGGCAGGTAGAAAAAGAAGGGTGGTGGGCAAGTGGAAAAGGGAAAGACAAAGGCGGAGATGGAAACAGAGAGGTGAAGGAGAATATAATCAGAGGGACGGGGCAGAAGATATGGCCAGAGAGAGGGGATGGGGGAACTGGACAAAGAGAGAGGGAGGAGTAGCTGAAGAGAGATAGAGTGCATGGGGAGGAGGAAAAAGAAGTGGAAGGATGAGATGGACGGACAGTGGGAGGAAGAGGTGGAAACAAAGAGGATGAGGAAGAGGAGGAGTGTTCAATATATGTGTCAAACACATGTTTGGGCGAGGCTGTGGGGAAAAGGTTAGTTTATAGGTAAAAGAAAGAGATATTTCTTCTCCAACTTCGTTTAATTCACACACTCGAAACCCCAACAGGGAAATAGCTGACCATGATAATCGATCAAGCTTTAGTAGAAGTCAAAACGGTCAAGTTCAATACAGTTCCCATCCTAATAGCTATTAATAACTCGTACCAGGTGATCCTCCATCATGTGGAGCCTCACAACTTGTAAGCTCTTTGATGAGCAATTATTATGGCGAAACACCGA